>NC_091330.1:30542696-30597696 GCF_038502225.1 Cherax quadricarinatus
TCCAAGGTGAGGATATAGGAATAGTATCCAAGGTGAGGATATAAGGGTAAGTATCCAAGGTGACGATATAGGGATAGTATCCAAGGTGAGGATATAAGGGTAAGTATCCAAGGTGACGATATAGGGATAGTATCCAAGGTGAGGATATAGGAATAGTATCCAAGGTGAGGATATAAGGGTAAGTATCCAAGGTGACGATATAGGGATAGTATCCAAGGTGAGGATATAAGGGTAAGTATCCAAGGTGACGATATAGGGATAGTATCCAAGGTGAGGATATAAGGGTAAGTATCCAAGGTGACGATATAGGGATAGTATCCAAGGTGAGGATATAGGAATAGTATCCAAGGTGAGGATATAAGGGTAAGTATCCAAGGTGACGATATAGGGATAGTATCCAAGGTGAGGATATAAGGGTAAGTATCCAAGGTGACGATATAGGGATAGTATCCAAGGTGAGGATATAGGAATAGTATCCAAGGTGAGGATATAAGGGTAAGTATCCAAGGTGACGATATAGGGATAGTATCCAAGGTGAGGATATAAGGGTAAGTATCCAAGGTGACGATATAGGGATAGTATCCAAGGTGAGGATATAAGGGTAAGTATCCAAGGTGACGATATAGGGATAGTATCCAAGGTGAGGATATAGGGATAGTATCCAAGGTGAGGATATAGGGATAGTATCCAAGGTGAGGATATAGGGATAGTATCCAAGGTGAGGATATAGGGATAGTATCCAAGGTGAGGATATAGGGATAGTATCCAAGGTGAGGATATAGGGATAGTATCCAAGGTGAGGATATAGGATAAGTGTTTTATCATAAATGGGACAGAGTAACTCTGGGTTTATTAATCATGTACGTGAATTAGTTTTTGGTTTCTCTCTATTAGATTAATTTATTACCCAGCTAAAACTTAATTGATGTTATTTATATTTTCTTTAAGCAGTTTTCATTATATATGAATTTTCCTCATTCTTCTTGATCGTGTTTAATTACTTGTTTAAATACATGATGCTCTTAATGATATATTATTACAGTCCAATATTTAACAATCAGATTACATCAAATACTTAACAGTTAAAATAAGTGTTGACTGGCTACAATCTTCTATGTTCCACTCAGAGTAATAATATCTAGTGGTAAGTATGTGCACACGGATGATGATCAGCCATCAGGTCATAATATCTAGTGCCAAGTATGTGTGCTAGTATGATAAATGATCAGCCATCAGGTCATAATATCTAGTGCCAAGTATGTGTGCTAGTATGATAAATGATCAGCCATCAGGTCATAATATCTAGTGCCAAGTATGTGTGCTAGTATGATAAATGATCAGCCATCAGGTCATAATATCTAGTGCCAAGTATGTGTGCTAGTATGATAAATGATCAGCCATCAGGTCATAATATCTAGTGCCAAGTATGTGTGCTAGTATGATAAATGATCAGCCATCAGGTCATAATATGGGCGCTAAAGTAGAAAATGTTTAGCAGCATAAACTCGACATGAAGCCTGGAATAATATGATCAAATCCAACTAAAAACTGCTTGATCACGTAGCGAAGACTGACCCATAACGACACCTCCTCTGGATACGGCTTATACAGTAGAAAAAACACGCACTCATTAAGCTGTTTACACAAAAGGAATGTTGCCTAGAAATATTTTTTTATTCAAATTCTCTGCGATATTTACCCATCTCTGCAAAGTCCCACTAACTTCTTTGCTATGAAGAATAATCAACTTCGCCTTCAAGGATCTCCAAGTTATCTGCCCCATCACTTCATGCCATCAGAGTCTCGATGCCCCACACAATGACTGGTGCTTTTCCTTTGTATAGTAACATGATTGCTTATTAAACTTTTTTTCGAGTGAAGCTTCGACGGTGTTCCCATCACTTAGAGCAAGTCACACCTCTTAACAATTATTACCTCTTTTTCCGATGAAATTTTCTCCCATGTATTTATCTCATATTCTTTACACTTTTTTTTTTTACCACAACGGCCGTGTTCAACCGAGGTATTGTGACCTGAAACACAAGTAACATTTTCACCATCACTTACTCCATCACTGTCTTGAAAGAGATGTGCCATCTTTACAGTTCAGAAGCATCTCCAAAATGTAATATCCCTTCCCATCCTTCAGAGAGCATTGATTGTACTTCCCACCTCTAGGATTTAAGCCCGGCTAACCTATTTCCCGAGTCCCTTCATAACTGTTACCTTGCTCACACTCCAACAGCACGTCAAGTCATAAAAAAAAACTTTACCTACTCACTACTATCTCAGATGCTCACACAAGCTTGTTGGATATACAAAAACTCTTTAACCCTCTCCCTCCGTCATCTCCTAGAATGACCCCTCCCCTTCCTTTCCTCTACTACTCAGTGCCTATATACTTTAATATAACTCTATCTATATATATATATATATATATATATATATATATATATATATATATATATATATATATATATATATATATATATATATATATATATATATATATATATATATATATATATATATATATATATATATATATATATATATATTAATCTATCTTTCTATCTGTGTCATTAATTTAAAATTAACCTATGATATAAACATAGAATTTAGATAAAAAAAGATATTATTTAGCGTTAGGTTAGGTGAGATTTCTAAATTAGGTTAGATGAGGTTTCTAAGTTAGGTTAGATGAGGTTTCTAAGTTAGGTTAGATGAGGTTTCTAAGTTAGGTTAGATGAGGTTTATAAGTTAGGTTTGGTCGAAGTATAAAAGCCTTTGTGACCCGGTGTTACGAGACCCACTACACACTGTATTCGATTTCCCAACACCTTAGCAAAGATTTTATAATCTGCACACTAGAGCAAAATTGAACCATAATCACATATTCCTACCCACTTCTTAGTCTTTAGTAGGAGCACAGCGACTGACGTCGACCTAACAGGACCCAACCTACTCTCCTCTTTCATCGGATTCATGAGACGTACCAAAAATATCCTCAGTAACTCCCAATGCTTGACAAAATTCCCCGGGGATTTACCCTACAATGATTCCCACTCTACCTCATTTAGTACTGTCTGATCTGAAAAAGCAGCTGTCACGGTGCATACGGAACCCACTGTCTGTGATTATTCAACATAAATTCCGTCCAATCTGGCCCCATAACTATCTCAAAACCAGGGAATAATACCCCGCTTCTCTTGGGGTTACATACTTCTTCCGAACCACACAATTCCAGTCTCCCCTCTGTGAAGCAAACTCGCCAGCCATTTTCTCTTTGCCATAACACACAGACCATTAACGTTGAGAGTCATAACTCGGAGGCTTGGAAGGAGGTGAGTTTCCCTTCAAACACTTTTGACTCCTTGCCTTATTGTTATAACCCTAATTACCTGCGCAGCAGGTGGTCATAAGCCCTGGTGATTGGGGCCCTTTGAAACTAATTGGCTTCACCCTCATACCTCCAGAGCCTCTGGTCAGGACTTCACCAGACTGTGTGTGCCGGGGTTAATACGTCAGTAGAATTTAATGCCGCTGCCCGTTTCTGCGTACTCGAGTCTTCCACCAGAGACATTTCAACATCCACTTCACTGAGCCCCTCAGACTCAGCACTCACCTTAAGTGCACTGGAAGTTCCCGTGGGCTCCATTGCAGCCACTTCATATACGTGAGCCCCAGACCCTGGTATAGGTGTACACCAACCTTTTCCTTTGACACAGGGATGGGTTCCTCCACTCGTGCAGGGGCTTCCACGTCCACCATTACATTATTCTCTTTCGTCCCTCATTTGAGCGATATATGTCCCATTGCCTGGTAGCCTGCGCTTTCTCCGATGTAGATGGCCTCCGCCCACTCTGTTGCATCTTCCTACGAGGACAATCCACAGTCATATGGCCGTATTCTTCACAAATCCTACACGTGTGTCTCTGTCCTGCATAGTATACCATCACCTGCATTCCGAAATCCGGCAGGATGACGTAGGACGGCACAGGGTACTCTAAAGACATTTTGAGAGAGTTTGTTTTCTCAGGTAAACGACTATACTCTCAGTCACCCACGTACCTGGTTGCGCCACGTGTATCTTGCCAAAGCGATCCAATACTTGTCCTAAGTCAGTTTCGTCTGCCTCGAAGAGAACATTGTGAATTTTATCCCAAGTTTATGTCTTTGATACATCAAACCAAGCGCACTTTGACGTCTTCATTCACCACTAAGCTAGTTCTATAACTAAGATAGTTCTATAACTAAGATAGTTCTATAACGAAGATAGTTCTATAACTAAGATAGTTCTATAACTATGATAGTTCTATAACTAAGTTCTATAACTATGATAGTTATATAACTAAGATAGTTCCATAACTAAGATAGTTCTATAACTAAGATAGTTCTATAACCAAGATAGTTCTATAACTAAGATAGTTCTATAACTAAGATAGTTCTATAACTATGATAGTTCTATAACTAAGATAGTTCTATAACTAAGATAGTTCTATAACTAAGATAGTTCTATAACCAAGATAGTTCTATAACTAAGATAGTTCTATAACTAAGATAGTTGTATAACTAAGATAGTTCTATAACTAAGATAGTTCTATAACTAAGATAGTTCTATAACTAAGATAGTTCTATAACTAAGATAGTTCTATAACTAAGATAGTTCTATAACTAAGATAGTTCTATAACTAAGATAGTTCTATAACTAAGATAGTTCTATAACTAAGATAGTTCTATAACTAAGATAGTTCTATAACTAAGATAGTTCTATAACTAAGATAGTTCTATAACTAAGATAGTTCTATAACTAAGATAGTTCTATAACTAAGATAGTTCTATAACTAAGATAGTTCTATAACTAAGATAGTTCTATAACTAAGATAGTTCTATAACTAAGATAGTTCTATAACTAAGATAGTTCTATAACTAAGATAGTTCTATAACTAAGATAGTTCTATAACTAAGATAGTTCTATAACTAAGATAGTTCAATAACTAAGATAGTTCTATAACTAAGATAGTTCTATAACTAAGATAGTTCTATAACTAAGATAGTTCTATAACTAAGATAGTTCTATAACTAAGATAGTTCTATAACTAAGATAGTTCTATAACTAAGATAGTTCTATAACTAAGATAGTTCTATAACTAAGATAGTTCTATAACTAAGATGGTTCTATAACTAAGATAGTTCTATAACTAAGATAGTTCTATAACTAAGATAGTTCTATAACTAAGATAGTTCTATAACTAAGATAGGAAAACAGGTACAATTGGGTTAAGTCATCAGACACAAATTGGGATTCACAGAGGATAAAATACAGCAAAATATAGCAAACAAAGTCAACTATACGTAAGAAAACATTATTAACATGATAAGTTAGATAAATTATAGGTTAGGAAATGGAGGTAAAGGGAAAGATTGATGCAATAAGCTCACAGTAAACAGGTGATACCACAATATGCAGAACATCCACTGCGAAAAGAACAGTGAACTTCCGGACACTTTTGCAATTTCTCATATAATCAAGGAATTGTAAAAATAAAGATCAACAGAAAAGGGAGATTACACATCGCGGTCAACTTACAACACCTGACTCAGAGAAAGATTACACGTCGTGGTCAACTTACAACACCTGACTCAGAGAAAGATTACACGTCGTGGTCAACTTACAGCACCTGACTCAGAGAAAGATTACACGTTGTGGTCAACTTACAACACCTGACTCAGAGAAAGATTACACGTCGTGGTCAACTTGCAACACCTGACTCAGAGAAACATTAACCTGCTAGGTGTAAGATAAAGGAGAAATTGTTTTCCTACATATTTTATTAAGAATATATTTAAGTCACTAAATTATTATTAAAATCAAAACTAAGCGCTCAACCCACAAGGGTAAGCATTAAAGAAAATAGGTTTAAAGATAGTTTAGGATATACTAGCCTAGACTAAGTGACATATTTACAACATAAACCTGACTTTTTTTAATAGTATAAGTCATAAGGCACGTATAACAGCATTTGGTGGCATAATATTTACGTTTTTCTCCAAGCGGTTATTTCGGTATGGGTGGAAACATTAGGATGTATTTCCTTAAGGCATCTACTGTCCATGTTCATTTTGCAGTAAAACATGTACCTGGGTGTTAGTCCCTCCTGGGAATAAAATTGATCTAATTTGTCCGAAATGCTCTTCATAACAAGGGGCTTTCTATATAGTAGTATGTCATTGATGTTAGTGTCGAAATTTATTGAGTCCAAGACTGAATCCGGATTCATTTGTAAATAAACCGTAGGAACCCTTAATTAATACGAACTTCTGCGTTAGCCTTCGTCGGGTGTGAACGTCTCTCTCTCGCCTGAGTATCAGTGACAAATTTTCACTGCTCTCACTGGGACGCTTGTCCTCATCTATTTTGCCCACCGGGCACTCTACAGGAGGGGCACCTGTTCATCGGCTTACTTTAGCCAGCTCCATTTTTTTTTCCGCTTTGCGGAAACTTTTTAACGGTCTTTGGTGGGAAGCCGGTTACTGAACTCAGGTGGGAATGTTGGCATCCCTCTCTGCTGGGGCTTGGCAAGGGGTCCACCAGATCTATCTCTATTTTCAAAGGAAGTTTTGTTCCTTTTCTCTCATCGCCCAGCCTTGGGCAACAATTTTTTCTCGTACCATCGAGAAACCGGGCTCGATATGGCTTATGCTGTCAGTGGCCCTGATAAACCCAACAAAGAAAGAAAAGAAAGCCCTTAATACCCACCCAAACAAACACAAGTAGCAGAGGCAGTGAGTTTACAATACTAATTGGCAGATTTACATCTTTAGGAGGTCTTAGGTAGATTTAAACTCATAGTAACTAACAATAGAATTAATAATGTAGCCTTTGACCTTAATGTAGGTAAATATTAGGTTGTATTAAGTAAAGATACCAGATAAATTGAGACACCTAGCACCTCACAAGTGAGTCTATATATAGGCTAGCAGATGCTATGACTATGTTATGACTATGACCATACTTTTTAAAGGGGTTGACCGGTAAGCCAGCTTAAGGCCTCGGTCAGATGACCAAAAGCTCCAACGGCGAGTCATCATCTGACTAAAACCAGCATCAGGAAACACTTGTCCTGTTTCCTGATGAACATTACCTAACCTAACCTATGAGGTCCTTCTTCGACAGACACAGGAGGTGGCAACAAAGGATTAAGGGATAGAGCTCAGGACCCCATATGTCTTCAAAATACTCTACCTGGTGACTAAAGGATCATTGTGGAAATTTATTTGGTCCCTAAAGTTCCACAGGACAGATACGGTGTACAAAGGGGTCCCAGCATGGCCGTTATGGAACGGCTGAGCTGGGTGGCCCTTACACCCAACCCAAAACAAAAACACATTCTCTCCCGGTTTGGCGTGGTTGGATGAGAGGTACTACTTAATTTATAGATTTACCCTTCAGGGAAGAAGTAGGTAGTTTTACTGTTAGTACATTAATATTAGGATTATTAAGGCAACTGTAGATAATAATAATGTAGACCTAAGGCCTTAACATAGGTAGTAATAGGCCGATAATGTAGGCAAACACTAAGTTAAGTTAGCTAGGGAGAACTGGCAGCCCTAGTTTGAATGACGAGGCGCGGGCTGGAAAAGACCAGTTCGTTCTTCTTTGACCAGACATCACCTGGACAACACATGCCATGATCAGCAGACAGCGCCCCCCACGTGTCTTCACATATGAGACCTGGGGAAATCTGGTAGAGGCACCTCGATGTACCATAGATGACCTCCTCCATCAGGCCCATACAGTAAGACAAGACCTCCACTTTATCTTAGATTTCTGGCCAGTTTCTGGGGAAAGCTGTGAGTGAGTTGAACTGTGGGCCTTTGTGCAGCTGGCAGTGCATGTCCAGTATGTACCAGTGTCTTTTGTCAGTCTAGAAACTAGTGTCCGTGTCTACATAGTTATACTAGGGGATACACACCCCCTTGGATATAGGAATTTCTGAGGTGCAGGCAGGTCACTAATAATGATTGAATATTGCAGGAATTAAGGCTCCCGGTTGCACATGGTTTCTGAGGGGAAGTCCAAAGGGGCTAAGCTTAGGGAGGTTGAAGATCAGGATATATGCCGCAATACCAAGTAAGTTAGTCCTTTAAACGTACATGCAGGCGAGTTTCTTGCAACATCAGTCATTTATGAAAATCTGTCCTATAAGCCACTTGTGAGGCTGAGGTACCGACCTCAGAGCTCGGTGTCAACAGAGCTTGCCAGGGTAGGCGACTCACTTGGAGGCAGTCCAGACAAATTTTCACAATCATAGAGGCTTTGAGAAGTACTGTGGATATTCATCTCTACTCAGGCTCTCGTAGTAAGACAATTCTCGTCATTTCTCTTAGTATAGTTGGCCAGCGATATTTTGAGGAACATGAGATATTTGTGACTGCAGGTTATTAGCGGGCGACGGCCCACCACAGGATGAGTTATATTACAGTGTAACTCCCCGTAAGTGTTAGTCCAGAAACCCACTGAATGCACAAATATTGATTAGGGAATACCCATTAAATTCAGTGACCCTCAGGGCACAGGCTGAGAATACTAATACCATCTGAATATTTGCAGGAATAAATGCTTTGTGTGAAAGTGGCAGAGTGTGCACCTCACAAAGAGCCTGTAAATCCACTTGTACAAATAAAGATTATTATTATTATTATTATTATTATTATTATTATTATTATTATTATTATTATTATTTTTATTATTATTATTATTATTATTATTATTATTATTATTATTATTTTTATTATTATTATTATTATTATTATTATTATTATTATTATTATTATTATTATTATTGTTATTATTATTATTATTATTATTATTATTATTATTATTATTATTATTATTATTATTATTATTATTATTATTATTTTTATTATTATTATTATTATTATTATTATTATTTTTATTATTATTATTATTATTATTATTATTATTATTATTATTATTATTATTATTTTTATTATTATTATTATTATTATTATTATTATTATTATTATTGTTATTGTTATTATTATTATTATTATTATTATTATTATTATTATTATTTTTATTATTATTATTATTATTATTATTATTATTATTATTATTGTTGTTATTATTATTATTATTATTATTATTATTATTATTATTATTATTATTATTATTATTTTTATTATTATTATTATTATTATTATTATTATTATTATTGTTATTATTATTAATATTATTGTTATATACCGAGTGACTACGATCAGTCCTCTTGCACGGGTTTTCTTTAACCCCTGTTGCATCTGTTCACTTAACTGTTGTTGGTCGCATCCTGCGGGTATGCAACCGTCTGTGCAGAAAATACCGATTTCAGTAAGCTTATTTACGTACCAGTACACATCAGTACAATTACTATACACAGTAATATAAGTGTAAATTACCTAAGATAACCCCCAAAAAGTCAGATTTATTTCCATTGTGATCTTTGTGTATTGTTCCAGTCAGGTGCAGATAGCCAGTTTAAGAAGACAGGCAAAACGTACCTAATGAATATGGCTACAGAAAGGAAGGAAAATAATTTCTTGTATATCTAGCATATAATATTTATTTATTTATTTATTATTAATTTGGAAATGATACATAGATGTACATAGAAATACAGTGGTTGGGTGTACATGCCAAAAGCCCCTTGTATGCAGAACATTATGGGCAGGCTTAAAATTAACGTAAGATTTACAAAGTAAAAGGACACAAGTGCAACTAATGTAACATTTATTGTGGCAACGTTTCGCTCTCCAGGAGCTTTATCAAGCCATTACAAACAATACATGGACACAGAGGGTATATAAAGGCTCTGAGTGAGGTGCAATACTAGTGAGCCTTTATATACCCTTTATAAACCTTTGTATACTCAGAGCCTTTATATACCCTCTGTGTCCATGTATTGTTTGTAATGGCTTGATAAAGCTCCTGGAGAGCGAAACTTTGCCACAATAAATGTCACATTAGTTGCACTTGTGTCCTTTTACTTTACATATTGTCGGTAATTCTACCAACTTTATTACAAGATTTACAAAGCAATGATAAAATCATTGGTAAAAATTACAGTAAACAAATAACAATTAAGCACAAATGAGTATTTCAAAGACAGATCATATGATCATTTGCTGAGTTACTGAACATTCCAGAGAATCCAGGTAATGCAATTAAAAAAAACAAAGTCACAGGTTATAATTTATGAGATACAGTTATGCAGTATTTATTTATTTGTGGGCAAGTGGTTTTTAAGAAGTGTTTCTTTTATGTTCACAGGTAATGAATTCCAGATTTTTGGGCCTTTTATGTGCATTGAGTTTTTGCACAGTGTGAGATGAACACGAGGAACATCAAAGAGTGATCTGTGCCTTGTGTTATGGTCATGTGTTCTGTTGAGGTTGGTAAGGAGATGTTTGAGGGGAGGGTTTATATCTGAGTTAAGTGTTCTATGTATGTAGTAGGTGCAGTAATAATTATGACTATTTTGTAAGGTGAGTATACCTGGAGTTTACCTGGAGAGAGTTCGGGGGGTCAACGCCCCCGTGGCACGGTCTGTGGCCAGGCCTCATGGTGGATCAGAGCCTGATCAACCAGGCTGCTAATGCTGGCTGCATGCAATCCAACATACGAGCCACATCCCGGCTGGTCAGGTACTGACTTTAGGTGTTTGTCCAGTGCCTGCATGAAGACTGCCAGGGGTCTATTGGCAATCCCGCTTAGGTATGCTGGGAGGCAGTTGAACAGTCTTGGGCCCCTGACACTTATTCTATTGTCACTTAACGTGCTAGTGACACCCCTGCTTTTCATTGGGGGGATGTTGCATCGTCTGCCGAATCTTTTGCTTTCATAGTCAGTGATTTTCGTGTGCAAGGTAGGTACTAGTCCCTCCAGGATTTTCCAGGTGTATGTAATCATGTATCTCTCCTGCCTGCATTCCAGGGAGTACAGGTTCAGGAACGTCAAGCGCTCCCTGTAACTGAGGTGTTTTATCTCCATTATGCGCGCCGTGAAGGTTCTCTGTACATTTTCTAGGTCAGCAATTTCACCTGCCTTGAAAGGTGCTGTTAGTGTGCAGCAATATTCCAGCCTAGATAGAACAAGCGACCTGAAGAGTGTCATCATGGGCTTGGCATCCCTAGTTTTGAAGGTTCTCATTATCCATCCTGTCATTTTTCTAGCAGATGCGATTGATACAATGTTATGGTCCTTGAAGGTGAGATCCTCTGACATGATTACTCCCAGGTCTTTGACGTTGGTGTTTCGCTCTATTTTGTGGCCAGAATTTGCTTTGTACTCTGATGAAGATTTAATTTCCTCGTGTTTACCATATCTGAGTAATTGAAATTTCTCATCGTTGAACTTCATATTGTTTTCTGCAGCCCACTGAAAGATTTGGTTGATGTCTGCTGGAGCCTTGCAGTGTCTGCAATGGAAGACACTGTCATGCAAATTCGGGTGTCATCTGCAAAGGAAGACACGGTGCTGTGGCTGACATCCTTGTCTATGTCAGAAATAAGGATGAGGAACAAGATGGGAGCGAGTACTGTGCCTTGTGGAACAGAGCTTTTCACCGTAGCCGCCTCAGACTTTACTCTGTTGACTACTACTCTTTGTGTTCTGTTAGTGAGGAAATTATAGATCCATCTACCAACTCTTCCTGTTACTCCTTTAGCACGCATTTTGTGTGCTATTAGGCCATGGTCACACTTGTCGAAGGCTTTTGCAAAGTCTGTATATTGGTGACAGCACTTGCGAAGCTTTTTTGTATATGAAGGTTGGTAAGGTATTTAAATCTCCTGTCTTGTTTTTTAGTGTTACTTACCTATTTTGTCTTTTAAATATAAATAATACTTATCACAAGGACCAGTGGAAATAAATCACTTATTATTATTATTATTAAAGATTCGCCGGTATTCTCCCGGCACGGGCCTTTTCCAAGTGGTGGCCCGGCCTTGGCTCCATCCATGTCTAGGGAATGTCTGAGACCTAAGTCTCCCATGGGAGGAGGCACAAGTACCTCCTTATCTTTGGGACCAACTGTCCCCAGGCCTAGCCACAAGCTAGGCCTCTCTGGTCTGCTATCCCAGCCCCAAGGGGGCTAATGGGAATGACAGTCTTGTGAGCTGCAAGCTCTGGCTCAGGCACCTACCCTACCCTAGAAGGGCTGGGCATGGTGTCGATGGGCTTTGTGTCGATGGGCATGGTGTCGATCAATAAGTCACTTTAACTTTTTTGGGTTATCGTAGGTACACAATACACAAGAGTTTTGTTATTTATCGTAGGTAATCTACACATAATGTACTATGTATGATAATTTGAGCACTTGTACCTGAATAAAGTTACTTTAATATAGAACAGCTATTTTCTCATACTTATATTATCTTTGATAGTGCATCTCATTAATCAATGCATTCATTTCCAACACAGCAAAAAAAATTGAAGTTAAATATCCTAAAATAAAAAAAAAATAGTGTGTATTTAATTTAGTTGGCCAACTTATATCATTTTCTGTGTTCTTTCAAATTTTCAGGTTTTCTTATATTTTCTGAGTCTCGGTTAGATACATTAACATATTTTTCATTTTCATTGGCTCTTAGTATACTCCCAGTTTTTCCTGCCTTCTACAATACTTTCTTGAAACTGACCGCTATCTTTCAGATATAGAGGAGGAATAGAAATGAGCAGAAAAAGAAAAGAGAAGGGACGGTTACTAAATTTATATTATACTAATATTCGTAAAGCTAGAAATAAGATAGACGAATTGAGATTGGTTGCAAGTGCTGGTAACATCGATGTATTTGCCAAAACTAAGACGTGGTTTAATATGAAACATCTGGACATGCCTGCTAAATGTCATATTCAGGGTTTTAAATTGTTCCAAGTAGACAAGTATCGGAAAGCGGAGGTAGTGAGGTGGCACTTTATGTCTATGATCGCTTGAATTTATTTATTTATTTGTAATTATTATTAATTTGGATATGATACACAGAAGCACAAAGAAATACAGTGGTTAAGTGTAACATGCCAAAAGCCCCTTGTATGCAGAGCATTATGTGCAGGCTTAAAATTAACTTAAGATTAACTAATCAATGATATATTCAGTGGTAAACATTATTGTTGTGGAAATTTATTTGGTCCCTAAAGTTCCACAGGACAGATCCAGCATGGCCATAATGGAACAACTGAGCTGGGTGGCCCTTATACCCCACCCAAAACAAAACATTCTCTCGAGTTGGCGTGGATTGTTGGTAAGCTTATTATATTTATGGATTTGCCCTTCAGGGAAGGAGTAGGTAGTTTTACTGTTAGTATATTAATGTTAGGTTTACTAAGGCAACTGTAGATAATAATAATGTAGACCTAAGACCTTAACATAGGTAGTAATAGGCCGATAATATAGGCAAACACTAGGATAAGTTAGCTAGGGAGAACTTGCAGCACGAGTTTGAACAAAGAGACGAGGGTCTGGAAGAGAGACCAGCGTGTTCTTCTTAAGACAGACACCAACTGGACAAGACGTGCCGTGATCAGCAGACGGCGCCCCCCATGTGTCTTCACATTTGAGACCTAGGGAAATCTGGTAGAGGCACCTCGATGTACCGTAGATGACCTCCATCAGGCCCACACAGTAAGACAAGACCTCCACTTTATCTCATAGATTTCTGGCCAGTGTCTGGGGAGAATTGTGAGTGAGTTTGATCTGTGGGCCCGGTGTGCAGCAGGCAGTGCATGCCCAGTAAGTACCAGTGTCTCTTGGCAGTCTGGAAGCTAGTGTCCGTGTCTGCATAGTTATACTAGGGGATACATACTCTCTTGGATATAGGAATTTCTGAGGTGCAGGCAGGTCACTAATAATGATTGAATATTGCAGGAATTAAGGCTCCCAGTTGCACGTGGTTTCTGAGGGGAAGTCCAAAGGGGCTTAGGGAAGTTGAAGATCAGGATATATGCTGCAACACCAAGTAAGTTAGTCCTTTATATGTGCACGCAGGCGAGTTTCTTGCAACATCAATCATTTGTGAAAATCTGTCCTATAAGCCACTTGTGAAGCCGAGGAACCCACCTCAGAGCTCGGTGTCAACAGAGTTTGCCAGGGTAGGCGACTCACTTGGAGGCAATCCACACAAATTTTCACAAAAGTGGTCCTTCGAAAACAGTGATGTGGAATAACTAGGTTAAGCTATCATAGCTAGGTCACAGTTAGGAACCAGTTTAACAGAGTTAGGTTAAGTTAGCACACCTAGGCCCAGAGTTACACAGAGGCTAGGCCAAGCTGACTATACACAGAAGTTGTTATTTGCAGTATGTGAAGGCTTACTCAGCTCTGTAATAACTTCAGACAGTATTACCAAAGCTGGCTCCTTCTCAGGAAAATTAATGAATAGAAAACGAAATAATAATTAACAAAGATAAACACTTTATTATTTATTAAAGCAAACATAAAACAATAAAATATGACAGGTACATCCTATTTGAAAGAAAAATGAAAAATGAAATGAATAAAATAACATTTGAACTCAACGCTAATATATATATTGGGGTGTCTGGTGTTGGTGACACTGAGTGTTGCTGAAATCTTAGCCGTTGCTAATGTGGGTGGGGGTCACAGGTGTTGGTGACCACCACCGGCTAGTTCTTCACAGAGTATCGCCGTGAGTATTCTATCCCGATGACAGGAAAGCAGGTTCTTTACCTCTGCAATGATGTGCGGTTACGTTCTGCAATTTCATACAGGTGCACAGGTAATTAAATCCAAAATGGGACGTCTCCATGACGTTAGTCCGTCTCCATCAGTTTTGCTCATTGATTGGCAGGTGACCCTCTCTGTCATTCAAGCTGGAAAGATAGACAGGTTACCCACTGCTTAAGAAATCACTCTCTATGATAAGTACAATACTTAAAAGATGTGATGATTATTACAACAGTCAACATAGAGCAAGACTGAAAGGACTAAGTTTATTATTGGTCAAAAGTGAAGCTTTCAACCAATAAATCCACTAGAATACAAGGCAGGCATGTACTTACAGTAGTGCTGGGAGCTGTGAGTCTAGTGATTACTGTTTGGACCAGAGCACGACACGTCACCTTTCGGGGGGGGTGAAGGAGGGGAAGGGATAGCGGGAGTTAGACTGACCCTACCTTAACAAGTAGCCGGCAATGAAACTATCACTTTCGTTGAGGGGAAAAAGGCGGGAATAGTGGGAGCTTGACTTACCCTACCTTAACAAGCAGCCGGCAATGAAACTGTTGTTACTATATACTCCCTCGCTACTCCTATCTATTGAACTTTTCCCTCACACTCCCCGATACCAAGACTTATAGTCAAGGAGTATAAGAAGAATTGGCGAGGAAAAAGTTCTAACATATGGAAGTCGCGTAAGGCAAGAAATCTTCTACTGACTGTCACGACTTAACCAGTCAGAGAAATAATTGGATGAACCATTGATATACACAATATGGAACTTAAAAGCCTGGAGTGCCAATGTCCACCTCAAGAGGCGACTGTTAGTTCCCTTAAAAGTTTCTAGGTATATCAAAGGTTTGTGGTCCGTTTCTAAAATGAATTCTTTTCCCAGCAAATAAAATTTAAGTTTGGAGATACCCCACACAAGAGCCAAACATTCCTTTTCTATGGTGGAGTATCTCGTTTCTGCGGGAAGGAGTTTCCGGCTTAGGAAGCATACAGGGAAGGGAGTACCACCATGATATTGTAGTAACACTGCACCTAAGCCAGTATTGGAGGCATCAGTTCTCAAACAAAATGTTTTATTAATATCTGGAATCTTAAGTATAGGGTCTTTCGAAAAGATACTTTTAATCTCATTAAACTTTTCCCAAGCTACGTCGGAAAGTTCAAGAGGTTCCTTCACAGACTTTTTAAGGAAGTCAGATAAGATGCCTGTAAGATCAGTAAGGTTCGGGATAAACCGTGCATAAAAATTTACAGAACCAAGAAAGCTACGCATGAGCTTTTTGGTTTTGGGGAATTTAAATTCTAATAAAGCTTTGATCTTACTGGGGAGAGGCTGCAGAGAGTTATTAGAAAGTATCAGTCCAAGATATCTAATCTTGTTATACCCAAGGAAGCATTTCTTCGGCTTGGCAGTGAGGCCATGTGAGCGTAACCTATGCAAAACTGATGTTAATGTTTGGATATGTTTGCCCCACGTGGATGTCATTATGTAAATGTTATCAAAATAAACTGAAACGTTTCGCATATTACCCAAGACCTTTCTCATCAGTCTCACGTAGGTAGCACAGGCAGTTACCAAACCGAAGGGCATAGTTCTATATTGCATCAGTCCTTGATGTGTAGGAAAAGCGGTGTACTGCTTAGAAGAAGGATCTAGCATTACTTGATGATATGCCTGCACAATATCAATCTCTGAAAAGAAGGAAGCGTCATAAAATTTGTGTAGATCGCTATCTATTAAGGGCATATGCTCAGCATCCCACCGAGTTATAGCATTAAGGCCTCTGAAGTCAATAGCAAGTCTATATGAATTATCCTCCATCTTAACCATGACTACTGGTGAACAATAAGAAAATACTGAAGGTTGAATGATCTTTAGTTTTAATAATTTGTCTACCTCTCGGTCAAATGCATCCCGAAGGTGAACTGGAACTGGGTATAATTTTCGTTTGATAGGATTGTCCGTCACTAAGTCAATCTTATGGACTACCGTGGAGGTAACACCTGGAAAATCAGTAAAGGTAGTCGGCAATTATACGCAGGAAGGAATACATATAAATGACCTCATAGGGGACAGCAGCCGTAGTGGGGAAACAAGTGTAGTCAAAGATAAAATAAAACCAATATTGCAAACTAGAAATACCACAGGAAATAGCAAACAAGAGGACTCCACTAGCTATAGTGAGGATATATTACCAAAAACAACTGGTGGGAGCTCCATTGTTGGTGCTAGGGAGGATAGGAATAAGACAGGGAAACATGCACCAACAGGGAATACAGTCACAGAAACCCAAGGCAAATGGAAACCAAGCCTGTGCACATACTATGCACTTGGTATCTGCAGACATGGGAAATCTGGAAAAACAGACGGGACGTGCAACTATGACCACCCTAGAAAATGCCGTGCCCATATGACAACAGGAAAATGCAAACTCCCTTCCTGTAAGCTTTTTCACCCTGAAATGTGTACCTCTTCAGTACAGGAAAGACTGTGCTATAACTTAAATTGCCAGGCACACCATCTAAAGGGGACAAAAAGATACAAAACATCCAGGCCATGGGAAAACCTGGGTAGCCACAGCCACTCAAGAGGGAGAGGTTTCTTAGTGCCAGGAAGGAAAAAAAACTGGCAGGAAATGGCAGAAATCGTACACCAAATCCAGTCATTCCTGGAGTGGAACCACAGTCGATGGCCTCCACTCCAAACCAACAGATACAGATACTAATGCCGAAAAAAAAATCCTCCCCAGTACCAACAATACCACCAGTCCGATGACATTCTTCTTTGCAAATACACAGGGTCTAAAGCCAGCAACAAACAACAAAATACCTTTCATCCGTGGACTGCTTGCAGAGGCAAGGGCAATATTCGCGGCTTTCACTGAGACCCACATAAAGGATCACTTGGACAACGAAATATGGATCCCAAGTTACAACCTATACAGATGTGACAGAGTGAACAGGCAAAATGG
This sequence comes from Cherax quadricarinatus, assembly GCF_038502225.1. Taxonomy (NCBI): domain Eukaryota; kingdom Metazoa; phylum Arthropoda; class Malacostraca; order Decapoda; family Parastacidae; genus Cherax; species Cherax quadricarinatus. Next base: position 30,560,419 of record NC_091330.1, read on the forward strand.
GGGGGGGGGGTTGGCCTGTACATTGCAGAGTCACTTGTTTACACAGAACTGCTAAATGCCTCAAATGATGTAGTGGAAGTTTTAGCAGTAAAGGTCGAGAACCAAAACCTAGTCATTGTGGTAGTCTACAAGCCTCTGGATGCAACATCCCAGCAATTCCAGGAACAGCTGTTAAAAATTGACCACTGTCTGTAAAATCTTCCAGCTCCTGCACCCAACATCTTGCTCCTGGGGAATTTCAACTTAAGGCACCTAAAATGGAGGAATATAGCAAATAATATTGTTGCAGTAATAACACCAGGAGGCAGCTCTGATGAAAACTCACACTCACACGAGCTTTTAAATCTCTGCACAAAATTCAATTTAAACCAGCAAATAATAGAGCCTACTAGACTGGAGAATACACTAGACCTCATCTTCACTAACAATGATGATCTGATAAGAAATGTCACCATATCAAAAACAATATACTCAGATCACAACATAATTGAGGTTCAGACATGTATGCGTGGAGCCCCAGACCGACATAATGAGATTAGTCACGAGGGAGCATTCACCAAATTCAACTTCAATAACAAAAACATAAAGTGGGAAACCATACCCCTTGCCGGGATTGAACCCGCGGTCATAGAGTCTCAAAACTCCAGCCCGTCGCGTTAGCCACTAGACCAGCTAGCCACAATAAGATTCATCCAACTAGGTATATTTCTACACCATAGGAAAGTTAGCACAGGCACCTCTGTGACCACAAATGCAAGTTTTTACAGACGAATCTCCAGCTAGTGTGGCCGTGACGAACTCTAGCTCAAGTCCCCTCACTGCCGTCAACATGACTTAAGAAATCGTAATGACACGACGGGCTGGAGTTTTGAGACTCTATGACCGCGGGTTCAATCCCGGCCAGGGGTATGGTTTATTTGCAATCGTGTCATTACGATTTCTTAAGTCATGTTGACGGCAGTGAGGGGACTTGAGCTAGAGTTCGTCACGGCCACGCTAGCTGGAGATTCGTCTAACAATCTTTCATCATCAGGAAGATTTCTAATGCTATGTATTAATTTAGTCATCCTACGCTGAATGTTTTCTAACGAATTTATGTCAATTCTGTAATATGGAGACCAGAATTGAGCTGTATAATCTAGGTGAGGCCTTACTAATGATGTATAAAGCTGCAGTATGACCTCTGGATTTCTGTTGCTTACACTTCTTGATATAAATCCCAGTAATCTATTTGCCTTATTACGTATGCTTAGGCAGGAATCGCGGGAAGAACTAAAAGCTATAAATGAAATCGAAAGAAACCCAAAGTATTTCTTCTCCTATGCCAAATCAAAGTCGAGAACAACGTCCAGTATTGGGCCCCTACTTAAACAAGATGGGTCCTACACAGATTACAGCAAGGAAATGAGTGAGCTACTCAAGTCCCAATATGACTCAGTTTTTAGCAAGCCACTAACGCCACTAACCAGACTGAGAGTATAAGATCAAAATGATTTTTTTATGAGAGAGCCACAAAATTTGGTTAACACAAGCCTATACGATGTTATCCTGACGCCAAATGACTTCGAACAGGCGATAAATGACATGCCCATGCACTCTGCCCCAGGGCCAGACTCATGGAACTCCGTGTTCATCAAGAACTGCAAGAAGGGGCTTTTCCATCCTATGGAGAGGGAGCATGGACACGGGGGTCGTCCCACAGTTACTAAAAACAACAGACATAGCCCCACTCCACAAAGGGGGCAGTAAAGCAACAGCAAAGAACTACAGACCGATAGCACTAACATCCCATATCATAAAAATCTTTGAAAGGGTCCTAATAAGCAAGATCACCACCCATCTAGAAACCCATCAGTTACACAACCCAGGGCCACATGGGTTTAGAACAGGTCGCTCCTGTCTGTCTCAACTATTGGATCACTACGACAAGGTCCTAAATGCACTAGAAGATAAAAAGAATGCAGATGTAATATATACAGACTTTGCAAAAGCCTTCGACAAGTGTGACCATGGCCTAATAGCGCACAAAATGCGTGCTAAAGGAATAACAGGAAAAGTCGGTCGATGGATCTATAATTTCCTCACTAACACAACACAGAGAGTAGTCGTCAACAGAGTAAAGTCCGAGGCAGCTACGGTGAAAAGCTCTGTTCCACAAGGCACAGTACTCGCCCCCATCTTGTTCCTCATCCTCATATCCGACATAGACAAGGATGTCAGCCACAGCACCGTGTCTTCCTTTGCAGATGACACCCGAATCTGCATGACAGTGTCTTCCATTGCAGACACTGCAAGGCTCCAGGCGGACATCAACCGAATCTTTCAGTGGGCTGCAGAAAACAATATGAAGTTCAACGATGAGAAATTTCAATAACTCAGATAAGGTAAACACGAGGAAATTAAATGTTCATCAGAGTACAAAACAAATTCTGGCCACAAAATAGAGCGAAACACCAACGTCAAAGACCTGGGAGTGATCATGTTGGAGGATCTCACCTTCAAGGACCATAACATTGCATCAATCGCATCAGCTAGAAAAATGACAGGATGGATAATGAGAACCTTCAAAACTAGGGAGGCCAAGCCCATGATGACACTCTTCAAGTCACTTGTTCTATCTAGGCTGGAATATTGCTGCACACTAACAGCACCTTTCAAGGCAGGTGAAATTGCTGACCTAGAAAATGTACAGAGAACCTTCACGGCGCGCATAACGGAGATAAAATACCTCAATTACTGGGAGCGCTTGAGGTTCCTAAAACTGTATTCCCTGGAACGCAGGCGGGAGAGATACATGATTATATACACCTGGAAAATCCTAGAGGGACTTGCACACGAAAATCACTCACTACGAAAGCAAAAGACTTGGCAGACGATGCAACATCCCCCCAATGAAAAGCAGAGGTGTCACTAGCACGTTAAGAGACCATACAATAAGTGTCAGGGGCCCGAGACTGTTCAACTGCCTCCCAGCATACATAAGGGGGATTACCAACAGACCCCTGGCAGTCTTCAAGCTGGCTCTGGACAAACACCTAAAGTCGGTTCCTGACCAGCCGGGCTGTGGCTCGTACGTTGGTTTGCGTGCAGCCAGCAGCAACAGCCTGGTTGATCAGGCTCTGATCCACCAGGAGGCCTGGTCACAGACCGGGCCGCGGGGGCGTTGACCCCCGGAACTCTCTCCAGGTAAACTCCAGGTAAACATTGAAGTAGTTCATGTCTCTTATGGTCATCCAAAGATTCATTAATATTAATGTTGGTTGCGTCCGAGTGGTCAAGAGTCACCAAGTCATGTAGTTCTTCATCATAGTCTAAGTTAGAGGTGTCAATTACGAACACTTTACATTCTTCAGTTGTCTTATCAAGTTCGTGTGGAAAAACTAAGTCAAAGTCATTAAGGCAGTTAACTGAATTTCTTCGGTAATATTTCTTAAGGATGTTGATATGATAAAGCTTAGGTTTCCCCTTGACTTCTATGAGGTAGTCAACTTTCCCACAAATTTTTAATACTTTATATGGACCTTTCCATGCTACTAATAATTTGTTTGACTTGATCGGCAAAAGTACAAGAACTTCATCCCCTACGTTAAAACTTCTCCTCTGACTTTTGGAGTCAAAATAGGTTTTGTACTGGTCCATTGACAAGCTTAGGTTTTTCGAAACTATGTCAGAGGTCTCCTCAAGTTTGGATCTAAGGTCAAGGAGAAACTGGTAAGAAGACTGAACCTCAGCATTTACCTCCTCATTAGTCCATAAGTCATGAAGGATGGACAGTGGACCTCTGGCCTGTCTACCATAGAGAAGTTCAAAAGGTGAAAACCCCAAAGAGTCACTGGGAACTTTCCTCATGGCAAGCAAAGCACAGGGTAGGTAACGATGCCACTCCTTAGGTTTAAGGGAGCAAAGTTTCCTTAAAATGGACTTGAGAATCGAATGCTGGCCCTCAATCCTCCCATTACAGCTGGGATGATAGGGTGTGGTGAAGAGAGGCTTCACTCCCAGAAGTTGGTATAGATGTTGCATTAAGTCAGATGTGAATTGTGTCCCACGGTCAGACAAAATTTCTCTAGGGATGCCCACTCTGGAGAAGATGGACAAAAGGGCTTCAGCAACCTCTGTAGTAGTTATGGTCTTTAAGGGAACGGCTTCAGGGAAACTCGAAGCATAATCAACTAATGTTAATATATATCTATGTCCCCCAGATGAAAGTGGAGATAAAGGACCAACGATGTCAATAGCTACTCTTTCAAAAGGTACCGTAAAGACTGGCATTTTGACCATAGGTACTCGCCTGGTACCTCGGGAGGATGACAGTTGGCAAACTTTACACGATCTACAATAGGTAGTGACATCTGAGGACATTTTTGGCCAAAAATAGGTTTCCCTAATTTTATTTAAGGTTTTACGATGCGAGAAATGTCCGGCCACTGGCAGGTCATGAGCCATTTTAAGAACAGTCTCTCTGCATTGACTTGGAACAACTAAGATGGAATAGTCTGTCCCATCTGAATTTAATTTGAATACTGACTTGTACAAGATACCTTTTATATATTCAAATTTATATGAAAAGTTTTTCCTTTGGATAACTTGATTTTGTTTAGCGGCATTATGGCAATTCTGAAGAGAAGGGCAATTACGTTGTAAATTGACAAAGGACTCCTTCGATATCTCTAAAGGCTTAAAGTCATGGAAAATCAAAGGATGGACAGTAGGGGAAGCATGGACTTTGGTCTGAGCCCTAGTCAAGACATATATGGTATCGGAGGTGATATCTTCACTTTCATCTAACAAGTGAACCGGTGATCGTACTTCCTCACTTTCGAGAGTAGCATCACTGGTTTTTAATCCCACATGAATGTCGCGAGACATTGTCTCATCTGAACTTTCGAGGGGCTTCTCTGACTCTACAGGAAGAGGATCTGAAACACTTATGTCCATCTTTGGTGATGAAAGGTCAACCTTAGAAGGAAGAATGGCACCTTTTACATTACCTATTAGTACGGAGCAAGAAGTGATGGGAGCTAGTACGGCTTCAGACCAACCTGTGAACCATTTATACCTAATGTAACAACGGATGGTAGGAAAAGTGTCTGTACGGCCCAGGTAGTCTGAAAGTATAGCAGAGGAATGAGTTTCTTTAAGGTTAGGGAACAGCTTATCAGAAATGACTATACATGTGCATCCAGTGTCTCGTAAAATGGTAGATACATTAAGTCCATTAACTGTTCCTGAAGAGAAGGGTGCTTGGTCATTACAGTCTTTAAAACATCTTCCAACTTTTTGGACCTTCTTAGAAGGACAATCTGGACGTTTATGTCCCTTAACACCACACAAATGACAAACAGGAATAAAAGAAGTCATTTTACTTTCCACTAGAGGCTTTGATTTCTTAAGGTCTGATGAACCCTTGCCTTTAGGGTTCGGTCCCTTTAGGTCTTTATAGGAATTGTGAGCCTCAGCATACAGGTCAGCAGCCTCAGCAACTTCCTCAGCTTTAATCAGGTTACGTTCTCTGATGAATGTTCGTATCTGATGGGGAAGAGCTGTCAGGAACTGGTCAGCAACCATGAAGTCTCTAAGAGATTCATAACTGCGATCAATTCCTGAACTCTCTATCCAAAAGTCGAACAAACGAAAGAGTGTTACCTGTAACTGCTGAAAGTTCTGGCCAAGCTGTAAGGTGGCATACCTTAAATCTTTCCTGTAAGAATTAGTGGTTTTTTGATATGCTTTAAGGATTGCCTTCTTCAGAAGGTTATAATTGCATATGATATCCTGCGACAAAGTTGCATAGATATTCAAAGCTGTACCAGAAAATAACATTCCTAACCTGGTAGCCCATGTGTCAGCAGGCCATTCACAGAGGGTAGTGGTATTTTCAAACCTGATAATGTAAGGAGTTATGTCTTTCCCCTCTGTGAAGGGAGGTAAATTAGGTGTTGGAATATGTGTACTAGCTGCACGTTGTTCCATTACTCCTTCATCTAATTGCTGTTGAGAGAAAGTTATCTTTTTATTCTCTAATTCAAGGCGAGCTTGTTCGAGCTCGCGATCCTTTGCTCTTTCCTCAAGTTCTCTTAATTTAACTTGTTCTTCATGTACTATAGCTCTCTCCTCACGATCAAGTCTATCACGCTCCTTTTTGTCTTCTCTCTCTCTCTTTCTAACTGTCTTTCTTGGATTTCTCTCTCAATTCTCTCTCTCTCTTTTTTCTCTTCTCTTTCTCTTTCTAACTGTCTTTCTTCTCTCTCAATTCTCTCTCTTTCAAGTCTTTCCTGGATCTTAGCACTAATGAAAGATTCTAAATTTTTCCCTGTTATTCCTAACTTACTTCCAGCATTCATCCAAAACTGGTATTCATCCATACTTGCAAGAATAACTTAAACTATCAGGGGAAATGAAACGGGTATTAAAGAAAACGGAGGGTTCAATTTCTGCTCCGCTCAAACTGTAAATAAACCAGAGGGCTCGATCCATACTTCAATTAAACAATATGTATTAATTAAAACGAAGGGTTCTATGCCGGCTCCGAGCAAACAGTAAGTAGAATGGGGTCCCTTGACCATCCAATCTTCTCACCAACAAATCAAGAGTGTCCTATGACAGTTCCCTTGATATAATAAAGAGCTCAATGAAACAAATTGTCACTGGAAAATCTCGAGTCCCTAGAGTCTAATCCTCCAAAGTGTTTCAAGCTCACAAGAAAGGTGGCAGAATTAACTTATATCCTGCCAGACTTGACTTACAATATATTGAGACTATAACAATCACAAAATCTTTTAAATACCTGTACCGTAGTCCTACCATAGAGAATGATTACTCATGGCAGGTGGTAACCGTCTGTGGTATGCGGCGTTGAAGTTCCAATGGTAGATTCGAGATGGAGTTGAATCTTGATTCAGTAGAGTTGATCCTGGCAAGGTCGCCACTTGTGAAGGCTTACTCAGCTCTGTAATAACTTCAGACAGTATTACCAAAGCTGGCTACTCCTCAGGAAAATTAATAAATAGAAAACGAAATAATAATTAACAAAGATAAACACTTTATTATTTATTAAAGCAAACATAAAACAATAAAAAATGACAGGTACATCCTATTTGAAAGAAAAATGAAAAATGAAATGAATAAAATAACATTTGAACTCAACGCTAATATATATATTGGGGTGTCTGGTGTTGGTGACACTTCGTGTTGCTGAAATCTTAGCCGTTGCTGATGTGGGGGGGGGGGGGTCGCAGGTGTTGGTGACCACCACCGGCTAGTTCTTCACAGAGTATCGCCGTGAGTATTCTATCCCGATGACAGGAAAGCAGGTTCTTTACCGCTGCAATGATGTGTGGCTACGTCCTGCAATTTCATACAGGTGCACAGGTAATTAAATCCAAAATGGGACATCTCCAGGACGTTAGTCCATCTCCATCAGTTTTGCTCGTTGATTGGCAGGTGACCCTCTCTGTCATTCAAGCTGGAAAGATAGACAGGTTACCCACTCTTTAAGAAATCACTCTCTATGATAAGTACAATACCTAAAAGATGTGATGATTATTACAACAGTCAACCTAGAGCAAGACTGAAAGGACTAAGTTTATTATTGGGCAAAAGTGAAGCTTTCAACCAATAAATCCACTAGAATACAAGGCAGGCATGTACTTACAGTAGTGCTGGGAGCTGTGAGTCTAGTGATTACTGTTTGGACCAGAGCCCCACACGTCACCTTTCAGGGGGGGGTGAAGGAGGGGAAGGGATAGCGGGAGCTAGACTGACCCTACCTTAACAAGTAGCCGGCAATGAAACTATCACTTTCGTGGAGGGGAAAAAAAGGCGGGAATAGCAGGAGCTTGACTTACCCTACCTTAACAAGTAGCCGGCAATGAAACTGTTGTTACTATATACTCCCTCGCTACTTCTATCTATTGAACTTTTCCCTCACACAGTAATTTACAGGCAGGCCAGGTAGGCTAGAGAAGCTTGTGAATTTAATTATTTACAGTGGATTTGCAAGGTAGCAACAGTTAGGCTAGGCTTGTGCAATGTTTACAACAGTTATAGTAGCTAGGACATATTTAACCTAGTTATTATTTACAGGGATTTTTAAAGCTAGGTTAAATTAAGCTATAGCACACTAGTTAGGTTAGGATTTACCTTATCCAACCATCCATGCTAGACTGAGTAAGCTAGGTCAAGCTGTTTACACACATTATTTATTTTCTGTTTCACAAGTTGATTTGTTGAATTTATTTGTGTTAACCAAGTGATTTTAATTTGTATACTGCACTTTTTGTTGTGTGATTTTCATTGTCTTTGATTCATTTTAATGAGGGATTTGTGAATTGAACCTGAGACTAAGTTAACTCCTGTAATTATTTGCTGGCATCGTTCAGGAAATTGCTAGGTTAAGCTTTCACACCGATACACATTTCGATTGGGATTTGAGAGCTAACAGTGTACATTTTTGATTCAGAGTAGAGTCAATATAATAAAGGGAATTGTTAAGCTTGTTGAGAAGCCTTGAGACTCGTTCATTCTTGCCTAATACCGTTCGTGCTGTGGGGTGGGCTAATTGAAGTACAAATTAGTACCGTGATCTTAACTAAACCGCAACTATGGTAGGTGAAGACATAGTACCAGCTGTCCCAGCTCTAAGTCAATTAAAGCGGTCTATGGGAGCCTATAAGGGACGCCTGAGCAAAGCATGTGAGGAGTGTCGTATGGTCAGGCAAAATCAAGACGCAGACTGGGAGGCAGACTTGATCTAGACTTAGCGCCTACCTTCGCCGGCGGGAGGATGTGGAAATTTATTTGGTCCCTAAAGTTCCAAAGGACAGATCCAGCATGGCCGTAATGGAACGGCTCAGCTGGGTGGCCCTTATATCCCACCCAAAACAAAGCATTCTCTCGAGTTGGCATGGATTGTTGGTAAGCTTATTTAATTTATAGATTTACCCTTCAGGGAAGGAGTAGGTAAATTAGACACATGTGCAACTCTTGGGTATCTTTATTGAGGAAACGTTTCGCCACACAGTGGCTTCATCAGTCCATACAAAGGAGAATCTTGAAGAACAGGAGGAGAATGAGGTAATCAGTCCCTCAACCTTGAGTCGATGTGTTCAGTCCATCAATCTTGAATAGAATACGGCATACGTGCGGAGAAGGAGCTTATAACCATTGGCAGGAGAGGTGCAGCAGTCATAGGTAGTGTCACATTTGTTCAATGTGGAAGTAGGTCGTGCCCAAGAATTAGGCAAGCGAAGAATTCCCAAGTATTAAGATCCCAAGAAGTTGCAGTGCCTGACAGGTTTGTAGATGAATGGTTCAGAGAACATGTCAGACACTGCAACTTCTTGGGATCTTAATACTTGGGAATTCTTCGCTTGCCTAATTCTTGGGCACGACCTACTTCCACATTGAACAAATGTGACACTACCTATGACTGCTGCACCTCTCCTGCCAACGGTTTATAAGCTCCTTCTCCGCACGTATGCCGTATTCTATTCAAGATTGATGGACTGAACACATCGACTCAAGGTTGAGGGACTGATTACCTCATTCTCCTCCTGTTCTTCAAGATTCTCCTTTGTATGGACTGATGAAGCCACTGTGTGGCGAAACGTTTCCTCAATAAAGATACCCAAGAGTTGCACATGTGTCTAATTTATCAACATGTCGGTTCTCTGAACCATTCATCTACAAAGGAGTAGGTAGTTTTACTGATAGTATATTAATATTAGGTTTACTAAGGCAACTGTAGATAATAATAATGTAGACCTAAGACCTTAACATAGGTAGTAAAAGGCCGATAATGTAGGCAAGCACTAGGATAAGTTAGCTAGGGAGAACTGGCAGCCCTAGTTTGAACAAAGAGACGAGGGTCTGGAAGAGAGACCAGCTCGTTCTTCTTAAGACAGACACCAACTGGACAAGACGTGCCGTGATCAGCAGACGGCGCCCCCCACGTGTCTTCACATTTGAGACCTGGGGAAATCTGGTAGAGGCACCTCGATGTATCGTAGATGACCTCCGTCAGGCCCACACAGTAAGACAAGACCTCCACTTTATCTTGTAGATTTCTGGCCAGTGTCTGGGGAGAATTGTGAGTGAGTTTGATCTGTGGGCCCGGTGTGCAGCAGGCAGTGCATGCCCAGTAAGTAACAGTGTCTCTTGGCAGTCTGGAAGCTAGTGTCCGTGTCTGCATAGTTATACTAGGGGATACATACCCTCTTGGATATAGGAATTTCTGAGGTGCAGGCAGGTCACTAATAACGACTGAATATTGCAGGAATTAAGGCTCCCGGTTGCATGTGGTTTCTGAGGGGAAGTCCAAAGGGGCTAAGGCTAAGCTTAGGGATGTTGAAGATCAGGATATATGCTGCAACACCAAGTAAGTTAGTCCTTTATACGTGCATGCAGGCGAGTTTCTTGCAAAATCAATCATTTGTGAAAATCTATCCTACAAGCCACTTGTGAGGCTGAGGTACCCACCTCAGAGCACGGTGTCAACAGAGTTTGCCAGGGTAGGCGACTCACTTGGAGGCAGTCCACACAAATTTTCACAATTGTAAACAAATAACAATTAAGCACAAATGAGTATTTCAAAGACAGGTCAAATTATCATTTACTATGTTGCTGAGCATTCAGTAGAATGGAGTATTCTGTTAGGTAATGTAATTAAAAATAACAAAGTTTGATAGGGTCACAGGGTAAACATTTATGAGATACAATTATTCAGTGTTTATTTAGTTGTGGGTGAGTAAGTGATTTTTAAGAAGAGACTTGAATTTATAAAAACTGTTTCTTTTATATTCACATGTAATGAATTCCAGATTTTTGGGCCTTTTATGTGCATTGAGTTTTTGCATAGTGTGAGATGGTCATGTGTTCTGTTGAGGTTGATAAGGAGAAGTTTGAAGGGAGGGTTTATATCTGAGTTTAGTGTTCTATATATGTAGTAGGTACAATAATAAGTATGGATGTTTTGTACGGTGAGTAGGTTTAGAGTTTTGAATATTGGTGGAATGTGCTGCCTGTAGTGGGAATTTGTTATCATTCTGACTGCAGCATTTTGTTGGGTGATTAGTGGTCTGAGATGGTTTATTGTTGTTGAGCCCCATGCACAAATTCCATAGGTGAGACAGGGGTAAATAAGTGAGTGATATAGGGCCAGGAGGGCTGACTGTGGAACATAGTACAGTATCTTTGATAGTATGCCTACGGTCTTGGAAATTTTCTTGGAAATTTGTTGTACATGTGTTTGAAATTTGAGTCTATTTTCAAGGTGGATTCCTAAGAATTTTCCCTCTTTGAGCATTGTGATAGGTGATCTGTTTATCATTATTGTTACTGATTAAATACACTCGTTTGTGGTTATATTATGATAAATACTGCATGTGGAGGCTAGTACACCATACGGGGAGTAGAATGAAACTAGCTCTGACGCACCCACACCATTGTATGTCCCAAGGGCTAGAGTTTCTTGGAATTCTCTCTCACCATGAGGCAGGCTAAAACAACATAGGTTCAATCCCCCGGCTAGTCACAGTTTTGTTATTTATTAAATGCCACTTGTTTGTGGTCACAATAATATAAAATACTGCTCGTGGAGGCAAGTACACTAAACGGGGAGGAAGGTGAAATTAGCTCTGAAGCAACCACATCATCAAATATCCTCGGATCACAGTACAACACATAGCTCTGCTGGGTGCGTGATTTTTTTAGTATTGTATGATCCCATAGGTTAGAGCATCATAGAAAGTTTGCTCACCACGAGGCGGGCTAAAACAACATGGGTTCGAATCCTAGGTTAGACGCAGTGTTGATATATATATATATATATATATATATATATATATATATATATATATATATATATATATATATATATATATATATATATATATACATATATATATATATATATATATATATATATATATATATATATATATATATATATATATATATATATATATATATATATATATATATATATATATATATATATATATACATATATATATATATATATATATATATACATATATTCATTTTTTTTTATTATCACACTGGCCGATTCCCACCAAGGCAGGGTGGCCCGAAAAAGAAAAACTTTCACCATCATTCACTCCATCACTGTCTTGCCAGAAGGGTGCTTTACACTACAGTTTTTAAACTGCAACATTAACACCCCTCCTTCAGAGTGCAGGCACTGTACTTCCTGTTGAGAATTTTGGCCTTACCTGCTGTGTTTATTATAACTATATATAATGAACACTTAGCTGATAAATGACAGCAATTCGTCTACACAGCCGCCCCTGCAGACGAGGTCTAGAAGGTGTCGAAACCATCACAACAGTGGGCTGTCAAGAGATACAATTTGTAAGTATAAATTACCCCTAGGGGGTGTTATGTCAGCATATTTCATTCGATGATGGCTGACGAAATACCTACTTGTTTGGACTCAAAAGTCCACACCTTACTGACGATTATAGGTTGATTACAAACTCCTTGTGACTCAAGAACTGCGCAATCCCCCGATCTACAAGAAATTCGTAACATACCTTGCTCTTTGTAACGTGAGCTATGGTGTTCTCAACACCTTCGACAGGTATCGGTGACGTGATAGAAGCTGAAGTGTCCTTGGATGTCCACATCTTCCATTGTCTAGGAAACGCACACTGGTACACTATGTTCCACAAGATTTGTCTTTATTGTTCACAATGTATCACAAGAGAAGCTGATCACACTTCTCTGAAGTGTTTGTGTTAGAGACACTTTGCTCACACTAACGCACAGATCAGTATCCTGGCGTGAGTGTCACTCTCCATAGAGTCAAAGATAGTCTGCCAGATGCCACAGTGCTCCATGCCGTCACTGCCCCCAGCACAAAAAAAAAAACACTGACCTAGTACCTTGCATCCTTGTCACCTCCTCGATGAAGCAAAGCAGAATGTTTGTTTCTTGCTGTCTTAATCATAGACAACAATGTACACTATCTTTACTATGGTAATAAAGTGGGAGCAGGATTTTCCTTAATTGTTCTGCTAAAGTAAGAATGTATTGTCTCTTATAAAAATACACTTTGCAACACCGCTGCAAGGAGCAGAGGTCACTTGACTACGTGGCATAGCATCTGTGATCAATTACTCACTCTAGCAGTAAACAAGACGCTCGCCCCTTCTGAGTGGCTTGGCCACTCAGGGCTGAAAGGGGCTGAAGGGGCTGAAGGGGGCCGAAGGGGGCTGATACCCCCCTCCTGGAGAAAATTTCTCCACACTGGGGGGCGGTGGAGGTTCGCTGCAGGTGAACTATTCATCACTTAACATTAATTTGATTTTCTCACTCGCCACCACTGCTGCTTGTCTTTTCTGAACAGCTTTAGTCTGTGTGGTGTCTGGAGAATCACTAATTTTGTTTTCAACACTGTGTAAATCTAACGGCACTAGTTTATTTATTGTCCACTTATTCACTACACCTTTGCTCAAAACATCAACTGTCCTGATGATTCCATTTGCTTCAGGATATATGGTCACAATTTTTCCAAGTGGCCATTGGGACCTCTGACCATTATTGTCGATAATCACTATGTCACCAGGTCTTAAGGACTTATGATTTTCAGGAACACCAGCTCCATAGAAGTGTTCTCTCAATGAGGTGAGATAGTCTTCTCGCCAAATTTTCTCCCAACGTTCAATCACTTTATTAAGGTGTTTGAATTTACGTCTGAGTTGCTCAGGTTCGAAATAAGTAGGATCCTCTATGATTTCTTTATCATTCATGGGAAGAACAGGTTCGAGCCTTCTGCCATGGAGTAAATGAGATGGACTTAACACTTCTAAATTGTCCAGATCATCAGTAACATAAGTTAGAGGTCTGTTGTTGACTCTATTTTCTATTTCAGTCACAACTGTACGGAATTCTTCTAAGTCTATTCTCTGACGATGAAGAGTCTTCCTTAAACAACGTTTTACAATGCCGATCATTCTTTCATAAAATCCGCCGTGCCATGGAGATTTAGGAGGAATGTATCTCCAACGACATCTGCGTTGATTCAGCATCTGTTGTACTTCTGGTTGATCAAAGATCTTGCTTATATAAGCAGCACCAGCAACAAAGTTCGTTGCATTGTCTGAAATCATCAGTCTGGGACATGCCCTTCTGGCTGCAAACCTTCTGAATAATTTGATAAAAGTTTCAGCAGACATGTCAGTGGCTACTTCTAGATGTACTGCTCTAGTTGTAGCACAAGTGAACAAACAGATGTACACCTTGATGGGAACTTTGTCAACAGTGTTGGTTAAAATTATTGGTCCAGTATAATCTACACCTGTCACCTCAAATGGAGTGATATGACAAACTCTTTCAGAGGGATATGGAGGTGGACCTGGATACTGACATACTCGCATATCGTAGTGACGACAAGTAATACAGTCCTTTATTTATTTTTTCACACTTTGTCGACCTTGAGGTATCCAGTAGGATTGTCGTATATGACAAAGTGTGTCAGCTACCCCACCATGTAACACGTTACTGTGGGCGTTTTGCACAATCAGTTTTGTTAGCCAATGATTCTTGGGGATCAATATTGGATGTATGGCTTCTTTAGGTAGTGAAGAATTATGAATTCTTCCTCGACATCTCATAATCTTTTCTGAGTCGAGATAAAGTCCTAAAGAATTAATCATAACAGGTTTCTTTGGGGATTTATCTTGTGTTTCTAGAAATTTATATTCTGTAGAGAAAACGTCTTTCTGTATTACTTTCACCCAGTATTTAATGGGTTCAAGACATTCATAATCAGGTTTTATTCCTTTAATGAATTTAAAGACAAGAGCTGTAACTCTTAAGAGTTTACCCAAAGATGAGTATTTAGATCCATCAATGACTATTTCTGTTGTGTCTGCAGTATTTACACAACTTATTTCTGTTGTGTTCAAGCAGACTGTTTCTTCTGGCATAATGTGAGCTTTTTGCTGATGCCAGTTATTTTCATCAGAGAGCCAGTTCGGTCCGTGGAGCCATAATTTATTATACACAAATTTCTTAAGTGGGACACCACGTGACAACATGTCAGCTGGATTCTCTTGGGTAGAGACGTGAAGAAAGAGATAATCTCTCTGCATCTCTTTTATTTCTGCTACTCTGTTTTGTACATAGACCAGCTTACTCTTATTATTTCTTAACCACTGGAGAACTGCTTCATTATCACTCCAGATCACGGTTTTCTCAATAGTGAGATGATCAAGTACTTTGTTGAGATAGACAGCTAATTTTGTACCTACATACAGTGCTGTCAGTTCCAATTGTGGTACTGTTCTGACCTTCAAGGGTGCTACCCTGGCCTTTGAAGTAATTAGTGTACTTCCTTCAGCATTACTCATGTAAGCTACAGCGCCATAACCTCTGGTTGACGCATCACAGAACACATGTAATGTGTACTTGTTTCCCTCTTGACCTATTTGTCTGGGAAATTTAATTTGATGAAGTTGCTTAAACTCCCTGGATATTTCATCCCATGCTTGACTCACTTCTAGAGGCAAGTTCTCATCCCATCCAATTTTGAGTTTCCATGCATCTTGCATAAGCATTTTACCTTTTATGGTAATTGGTGAGACGAGTCCTAGAGGATCAAAACATTGTGATACCTCTGACAGTAAACTACGTTTAGTGAGTGTACTGTATGATTTATTGTTTATCTTTTTGAAACTCAGAGTATCTTCCTGTGTGTTCCAATTAAGTCCCAGCATATTGTTGCAATCAGGAATTTCAGTTTCAGGGAAATCTTCTTTGATAAGTTCCCTTAATTGCTTTGAATTTGTATTCCACATCCTTAGAGGCATATTTGCTTCTTTCATCTCCTTGTTAGCTTCTCTGTATAAGGATTTCAAATTCTCCTCTTTATTCAAAGTACCTTGAAGATTGTCCACATAGAAACTTTTCTTTAAGACTTCTTTAAAGGGACTTTCAGATTTCTTCAAATGTGTATTTAGAGTAGCTTCTAGTAAGAATGGAGAGGATGTTGCACCAAATAATACTGATTTGAAATGATAAGTTTTCACAGGACTTTGAGGATCATGTGGATTTTCAGGCCACAAGAATCGAGTATAATCTCTATCTATTTCTTGTAGTCCTACTCTTAAGAAAGCTTTGGAAATATCAGCCGTGTAGGCATATGGGTTTGTGCGAAATTTCATAAGCACGTCTCCAAGCTTCTCAGTTAGTGAGGGTCCGGTCATCAGACAGTCATTAAGACTTGCTACATCTTTATTTGCACGTGCGCTGCAATTATATACAACACGTAGTGGAGTGGTTTCAGAATCTTTTCTGACTCCATGGTGCGGGAGATAATGAGCGTTTGTCTTCAACTTATCTTCGACTATTTCCTCAATGAATTTATTGTCCAACTGTTCTTGTATGATATTATCATAGACAGTCAGTAGCTCTGGATTCTTCCTGAGCTCATGTATTTGTGCTTTCATTTGTCCGAAAGCCATGCGATAATTGCTAGGCAGATGTGGTGGATTTAATTTCCATGGTAACATAACCCAATACTGTCCATCTTTATATTTGACAGTGTCCAAATATTGGATATAAGTCTGAGACTCTTGTCGGCTTGGTTTATTTACATCAATACCTATCGCATTTAAATCCCACAACTTATCAACTGGTTCATTCATTTCTTCCAGTAATGATAATTTTTGCTGTGGTACATGATCAGCGGTTATTCTCGTAACTAGTACATTTTCCACTGAATCAATATCAGCTTCTTTCCCACTTTGAGAGGGAATGGGACCACATATCATGTGGCCTCCTGCTGTTTTCAGCAAGTGAACATCATGTTTACTTACTATATTTTGCACAAAACAGTGATAATAATCACTTCTAATGATTAAATCAATTGGACTAATTGTGTCCGTCTGTATGTCAGGACAGGCTAACTTGACCTTAGCTGCTTTCAGTGCTGCAACTGTTTCTTTTAATCCCTGGATCTGCACAGACTTAGGCAAATCATCTACTACCACAGCTTCTACTGTCTTTTTCCTGTTTCCTAGACCAACAGTGATTCTGGCTAGGTCATATGTCTGTTTACCAGAATTGTGGAAAAAACCAGCTATATCTAACTGTATTTTGGCATAGGGTTGTTTATTCAGTTTCTGCAACACTGATCTTCTTATGAAGGACCTTTGTGAGCCTTGATCAAATAGTGTTAGCACATTGGTTTTGTGTAATTTATTAGATAACTCAACTCGAGCTATCGGGAGAGCAGTTGCTTTAAACTTATCTCTCACATTTAATGCTGTTGCTTGTTGACTTCCTGATTCTGTGGAAGTCTGCTGCTGTTCAGCAAAAGTATTTGGGCATAATGCTGTATGATGCATACCCTTGCATTTAAAACACTTCTTCAGTGAGCATTTTCCTCCCTTGTGTTCACCTAAACACTTGATGCATCTTTTCAGCTGATGAACACGTTGTTTACGTGCCTCCATTGATGTGTATTGACTACAATACTGTGCCCAATGTGTTCCATCACAAAGTACACATTTTGGAGTACGTTTATGTATGACAGTCTGTTTACTGTCTATTGTATTCACAGCTTGATAAATGCCTATATGGGATTTCCCATTATGTGGTTTAGTGGGAGTACGTATACTCTTTTTATACTGAGTAGAAGGTTTGTTATCCACTGGATTTGTGGATTTTTCATCTTGTCTCGTTGCTTGCATGCATGAAACTATTGTTTGTAAACCATTGCTAATTTCCTCACAAGTGAAATAGCGTTTATTGAACATAATATTTAATCGTTCAATAGTTTGTGGTGACAACTTATCTTGTACAATACCACTGATAAACCAATCACATTGTCTTAGGTCATATTTAGCATCTAGAGATCTGAGACTATTGTCTAATGTGATTCTAAATGCCTGTAAGTCTGAAAAACAATGTTTGGGTGGCTTCAAGCTTGATATTAAGACTGCATGTCTAATTCTAGCCTTGTCAGCATCGAAGTAATTGTCTGCTAAGACACGTAAGGCTATTTGATAATTGCCTTTGACCACCGGAAATGACTTAATCAGTTCATAGGGTTCTCCCTTCACAAGACATTTAAGATAATTGAACTTAGCAATCTCATCTATGTCAGTTCGTGAATTTACTATGGATTGAAAACCACTAATGAATTCTTCATAATTATGACCTTGGAAAATAGGTAATGACAATGTAGGTAAGCTTGGTAATGGGACTGTGGAGAAATTTTCTCCAGGAGGGGGGTATCAGCCCCCTTCAGCCCTTTCAGCCCTGAGGGGCCAAGCCCTCTCAGCCCTGAGGGACCACTAGAAGGGGCGAGTGTCTTGTTTACTGCTAGAGTGAGTAATTGATCACAGATGCTATGCCACGTAGTCAAGTGACCTCTGCTCCTTGCAGCGGTGTTGCAAAGTGTATTTTTATAAGAGACAATACATTCTTACTTTAGCAGGACAATTAAGGAAAACCCTGCTCCCACTTTATTACCATAGTAAAGATAGTGTACATTGTTGTCTATGATTAAGACAGCAAGAAACAAACATTCTGCTTTGCTTCATCGAGGAGGTGACAAGGATGCAAGGTACTAGGTCAGCGTTTTTTTTGTGCTGGGGCAGTGACGGCATGGAGCGCTGTGGCGTCTGGCAGACTATCTTTGACTCTATGGAGAGTGACACTGACGCCAGGATACTGATCTGTGCGTTAGTGTGAACAAAGTGTCTCTAACACAAACACTTAATAGAAGTGTGATCAGCTTCTCTTGTGATACATTGTGAACAATAAAGACAAATCTTGTGGAACATAGTGTACCAGTGTGCGTTTCCTAGACAATGGAAGACGTGGACATCCAAGGACACTTCAGCTTCTATCAAGTCACCGATATCTGTCGAAGGTGTTGAGAACACCATAGCTCACGTTACAAAGAGCAAGGTATGTTACGAATTTCTTGTAGATCGGGGGATTGCGCAATTCTTGAGTCACAAGGAGTTTGTAATCAACCTATAATCGGCAGTAAGGTGTGGACTTTTGAGTCTAAACAAGTAGGTATTTCGTCAGCCATCATCGAATGAAATATGCTGACATAACACCCCCTAGGGGTAATTTATACTTACAAATTGTATCTCTTGACAGCCCACTGTTGTGATGGTTTTGACAGCTTCTAGACCTCGTCTGCAGGGGCGGCTGTGTAGACGATTTGCTGTCATTTATCAGCTAAGTGTTCATTATATATAGTTATAATAAACACAGCAGGTAAGGCCAAAATCTCAATAGAGTTTGGTCCTTTGAACCAGATAAAGACCACACTGTGGTCCAAACATGTTGTACTACAGTGTACAAATAACCTATGAGCAAAGGTCCTTCGAAAAAAGCTGTAAAACTAGTGTTTTACAATATAAATCAGTATAAATGAGTCCCTCCAGACTCAATCACAGAGAATGGGCAGCCAAAGAAAACGGGCGCTCACCCAGCGTTCACCCAACGAAAACGGGAGCTGGGTGACTCACCCAACAAGAAGACGGGGGATGGTATCCTGCACCCTCCATCAACTGCTCCAATCTCGAAATCGCTGATTAAGACAACAGCAACCCAAGTGATGTTGTTTGTCTGAGTGTATATATATACACAGTGTTTATAATGTTTATAGACAGAAATTAAGAGACAAGATTGTGTTAAAGTTTGTTTCTTATAGATCTACCTGTTATTAAAGGAACTTATATATAAAGTGTAAGCTTTCAAATATATATTAACAGTGAAATTTATATATGTGTAAGTAATATTCACGTGTGATTTACAGTTATACAGTGACATTTATAGTGTATAGTGAATGAAGTGTATAATATCGTTATTTACGATTAATCATCATGGTCAGGCTGACACAGCAAACAAGCCATAAACACCAGACACATGTACCCTGTACCCTTCATGGTCATTGACCCTGAGGTTAAGCTTAGTGGGTCAGTAGTGTCTGACTCGATTATTGCTGACTTAAGCATAACAAAAACTCAGCTGTCTATAGCAGTACAGTGTTTTATAAACACTCTAAGTGTGGTGCTAGAATTTTCAGTATACCATTAAAATGGCTTTTTTGAAAACTCAGTTTCAGTCTTTACAGACTAAGATTACACAATTAGAAAATCTAATTTCAGTCTGTCTAGGATTAACTCAAGATACAAACATAGATTTTGATGATCTTGAGGTCAAGTTTGAATTATTTACACAACGTCTGGAAATAATTAATTCAGACTATACACATTATGAAAATAAATTTCTTGAATCAGATCCATCTGAGGATGAAATTAAAAATGTTTTGGATACTTTTAGTGATCAACAATTAAGGTGGACAGGAGTACAGGCTATCTGCCATAAAACTCTGTCACAGAGACCTACTATAACTAGTGGGCAACCACCTGTTACACCTGTAACAACAACAAGTGTCCCATTACCAAGCTTACCTACATTGTCATTACCTATTTTCCAAGGTCATAATTATGAAGAATTCATTAGTGGTTTTCAATCCATAGTAAATTCACGAACTGACATAGATGACATTGCTAAGTTCAATTATCTTAAATGTCTTGTGAAGGGAGAACCCTATGAACTGATTAAGTCATTTCCGGTGGTTAAAGGCAATTATCAACTAGCCTTACGTGTCTTAGCAGAAAATTACTTCGATGCTGACAAGGCTAGAGTTAGACATGCAGTCTTAATATCAAGCTTGAAGCCACCCAAACATTGTTTTTCAGACTTACAGGCATTTAGAATCACATTAGACAATAGTCTCAGATCTCTAGATGCTAAATATGACCTAAGACAATGTGATTGGTTTATCAGTGGTATTGTACAAGATAAGTTGTCACCACAAACTATTGAACGATTAAATATTATGTTCAATAAACACTATTTCACTTGTGAAGAAATTAGCAATGGTTTACAAACAATAGTTTCATGCATGCAAGCAACGAGACAAGATGAAAAATCCACAAATCCAGTGGATAATAAACCTTCAACTCAGTATAAAAAGAGTATACCTACTCCCACTAAACCACATAATGGGAAATCCCATATAGGCATTTATCAAGCTGTGAATACAATAGACAGTAAACAGACTGTCATACATGAACGTACTCCAAAATGTGTACTTTGTGATGGAACACATTGGGCACAGTATTGTATTCAATACACATCAATGGAGGCACGTAAACAATGTATTCATCAGCTGAAAAGATGCATCAAGTGTTTAGGTGAACACAAGGGAGGAAAATGCTCACTGAAGAAGTGTTTTAAATGCAAGGGTATGCATCATTCAGCATTATGCCCAAATACTTTTGCTGAACAGCAGCAGACTTCCACAGAATCAGGAAGTCAACAAGCAACAGCATTAAATGTGAGAGATAAGTTTAAAGCAACTGCTCTCCCGATAGCTCGAGTTGAGTTATCTAATAAATTACACAAAACCAATGTGCTAACACTATTTGATCAAGGCTCACAAAGGTCCTTCATAAGAAGATCAGTGTTGCAGAAACTGAATAAACAACCCTATGCCAAAATACAGTTAGATATAGCTGGTTTTTTCCACAATTCTGGTAAACAGACATATGACCTAGCCAAAATCACTGTTGGTCTAGGAAACAGGAAAAAGACAGTAGAAGCTGTGGTAGTAGATGATTTGCCTAAGTCTGTGCAGATCCAGGGATTAAAAGAAACAGTTGCAGCACTGAAAGCAGCTAAGGTCAAGTTAGCCTGTCCTGACATACAGACGGACACAATTAGTCCAATTGATTTAATCATTGGAAGTGATTATTATCACTGGTTTGTGCAAAATATAGTAAGTAAACATGATGTTCACTTGCTGAAAACAGCAGGAGGCCACATGATATGTGGTCCCATTCCCTCTCAAAGTGGGAAAGAAGCTGATATTGATTCAGTGGAAAATGTACTAGTTACGAGAATAACCGCTGATCATGTACCACAGCAAAAATTATCATTACTGGAAGAAATGAATGAACCAGTTGATAAGTTGTGGGATTTAGATGCGATAGGTATTGATGTAAATAAACCAAGCCCACAAGAGTCTCAGACTTATAACCAATATTTGGACACTGTCAAATGTAAAGATGGACAGTATTGGGTTAGGTTACCATGGAAATTAAATCCACCACATCTACCTAGCAATTATCGCATGGCTTTCGGACAGATGAAAGCACAAATACATGAGCTCAGGAAGAATCCAGAGCTACTGACTGTCTATGATAATATCATACAAGAACAGTTGGACAATAAATTCATTGAGGAAATAGTCGAAGATAAGTTGAAGACAAACGCTCATTATCTCCCGCACCATGGAGTCAGAAAAGATTCTGAAACCACTCCACTACGTGTTGTATATAATTGCAGCGCACGTGCAAATAAAGATGTAGCAAGTCTTAATGACTGTCTGATGACCGGACCCTCACTAACTGAGAAGCTTGGAGACGTGCTTATGAAATTTCGCACAAACCCATATGCCTACACGGCTGATATTTCCAAGGCTTTCTTAAGAGTAGGACTACAAGAAATAGATAGAGATTATACTCGATTCTTGTGGCCTGAAAATCCACATGATCCTCAAAGTCCTGTGAAAACTTATCGTTTTAAATCAGTATTATTTGGTGCAACATCCTCTCCATTCTTACTAGAAGCTACTCTAAATACACATTTGAAGAAATCTGAAAGTCCCTTCAAAGAAGTCTTAAAGAAAAGTTTCTATATGGACAATCTTCAAGGTACTGTGAATAAAGAGGAGGATTTGAAATCCTTATACAGAGAAGCTAACAAGGAGATGAAAGAAGCAAATATGCCTCTAAGGATGTGGAATACAAATTCAAAGCAATTAAGGGAACTTATCAAAGAAGATTTCCCTGAAACTGAAATTCCTGATTGCAACAATATGCTGGGACTTAATTGGAACACACAGGAAGATACTCTGAGTCTCAAAAAGATAAACAATAAATCATGCAGTCCACTCACTAAACGTAGTTTACTGTCAGAGGTATCACAATGTTTTGATCCTCTAGGACTCATCTCACCAATTACCATAAAGGGTAAAATGCTTATGCAAGATGCATGGAAACTCAAAATTGGATGGGATGAGAACTTGCCTCTAGAAATGAGTCAAGCATGGGATGAAATATCCAAGGAGTTTAAACAACTTCATCAAATTAAATTTCCCAGACAAATAGGTCAAGAGGGAAACGAGTACACATTACATGTGTTCTGTGATGCGTCAACCAGAGGTTATGGCGCTGTAGCTTACATGAGTAATGCTGAAGGAAGTACACTAATTACTTCAAAGGCCAGGGTAGCACCCTTGAAGGTCAGAACAGTACCACAATTGGAACTGACAGCACTCTATGTAGGTACAAAATTAGCTGTCTATCTCAACAAAGTACTTGATCATCTCACTATTGAGAAAACCGTGATCTGGAGTGATAATGAGGCAGTTCTCCAGTGGTTAAGAAATAATAAGAGTAAGTTGGTCTATGTACAGAACAGAGTAGCAGAAATAAAAGAGATGCAGAGAGATTATCTCTTTCTTCACGTCTCTACCCAAGAGAATCCAGCTGACATGTTGTCACGTGGTGTCCCACTCAAGAAATTTGTGAATAATAAATTATGGCTCCACGGACCGAACTGGCTCTCTAATGAAAATAACTGGCCTCAGCAAAAAGCTCACATTATGCCAGAAGAAACAGTCTGCTTGAACACAGCAGAAATAAGTTGTGTAAATACTGCAGACACAACAGAAATAGTCATTGATGGATCTAAATACTCATCTTTGGGTAAACTCTTAAGAGTTACAGCTCTTGTCTTTGAATTCATTAAAGGAATAAAACCTGATTATGAATGTCTTGAACCCATTAAATACTGGGTGAAACTAATACAGAAAGATGTTTTCTCTACAGAATATAAATTTCTGGAAACACAAGATAAATCCCTAAAGAAACATGTCATGATTAATTCTTTAGGACTTTATCTCGACTCAGAAAAGATTATAAGATGTCGAGGAAGAATTCATAATTCTTCGCTACCTAAAGAAGCCATACATCCAATATTGATCCCCAAGAATCATTGGCTAACAAAACTGATTGTGCAAAACGCCCACAGTAACGTGTTACATGGTGGGGTAGCTGACACACTTTGTCATATACGACAGTCCTACTGGATACCTCAAGGTCGACAAAGTGTGAAAAAACAAATAAAGGACTGTACTACTTGTCGTCACTACGATATGCGAGTATGTCAGTATCCAGGTCCACCTCCATATCCCTCTGAAAGAGTTTGTCATATCACTCCATTTGAGGTGACAGGTGGACTGGACCAATAATTTTAACCAAAACAGTTGACAAAGTTCCCATCAAGGTGTACATCTGTTTGTTCACTTGTGCTACAACTAGAGCAGTACATCTAGAAGTAGCCACTGACATGTCTGCTGAAACCTTTATCAAATTATTCAGAAGGTTTGCAGCCAGAAGGGCATGTCCCAGACTGATGATTTCAGATAATGCAACGAACTTTGTTGCTGGTGCTGCTTATATAAGCAAGATCTTTGATCAACCAGAAGTACAACAGATGCTGAATCAACGCAGTTGTCGTTGGAGATACATTCCTCCTAAATCTCCATGGCACGGCGGATTTTATGAAAGAATGATCGGCATTGTAAAGCGTTGTTTAAGGAAGACTCTTCATCGTCAGAGAATAGACTTAGAAGAATTCCGTACAGTTGTGACTGAAATAGAAAATAGAGTCAACAACAGACCTCTAACTTATGTTACCGATGATCTGGACAATTTAGAAGTGTTAAGTCCATCTCATTTACTCCATGGCAGAAGGCTCGAACCTGTTCCTCCCATGAATGATAAAGAAATCATAGAGGATCCTACTTATTTCGAACCTGAGCAACTCAGACGTAAATTCAAACACCTTAAAAAAGTGATTGAATGTTGGGAGAAAATTTGGCGAGAAGACTATCTCACCTCATAGAGAGAACACTTCTATGGAGCTGGTATTCCTGAAAATCATAAGTCCTTAAGACCTGGTGACATAGTGATTATCGACAATGATGGTCCGAGGTCCCAATGGCCACTTGGAAAAATTGTGACCATATATCCTGATGCAAATGGAATCATCAGGACAGTTGATGTTTTGAGCAAAGGTGTAGTGAATAAGCGGACAATAAATAAACTAGTGCCGTTAGAATTACACAGTGTTGAAAACAAAATTAGTGATTCTCCAGACACCACACAGACTAAAGCTGTTCAGAAAAGACAAGCAGCAGTGGTGGCGAGTGAGAAAATCAAATTAATGTTAAGTGATGAATAGTTCACCTGCAGCAAACCAACGCCTCCCCCCAGTGTGGAGAAATTTTCTCCAGGAGGGGGGTATCAGCCCCCTTCAGCCCTTTCAGCCCTGAGGGGCCAAGCCCTCTCAGCCCTGGGGGGCCACTAGAAGGGGCGAGCGTCTTGTTTACTGCTAGAGTGAGTAATTGATCACAGATGCTATGCCACGTAGTCAAGTGACCTCTTCTCCTTGCAGCGGTGTTGCAAAGTGTATTTTTATAAGAGACAATACATTCTTACTTTAGCAGGACAATTAAGGAAAATCCTGCTCCCACTTTATTACCATAGTAAAGATAGTGTACATTGTTGTCTATGATTAAGACAGCAAGAAACAAACATTCTGCTTTGCTTCATCGAGGAGGTGACAAGGATGCAAGGTACTAGGTCAGCGTTTTTTTTTTTTTGTGCTGGGGGCAGTGACGGCATTGAGCGCTGTGGCGTCTGGCAGACTATCTTTGACTCTATGGAGAGTGACTCTGATGCCAGGATACTGATCTGTGCGTTAGTGTGAACAAAGTGTCTCTAACACAAACACTTCAGAGAAGTGTGATCAGCTTCTCTTGTGATACATTGTGAACAATAAAGACAAATCTTGTGGAACATAGTGTACCAGTGTGCGTTTCCTAGACAATGGAAGACGTGGACATCCAAGGACACTTCAGCTTCTATCAAGTCACCGATATCTGTCGAAGGTGTTGAGAACACCATAGCTCACGTTACAAAGAGAAAGGTATGTTACGAATTTCTTGTAGATCGGGGGATTGCGCAATTCTTGAGTCACAAGGAGTTTGTAATCAACCTATAATCGGCAGTAAGGTGTGGACTTTTGAGTCCAAACAAGTAGGTATTTCGTCAGCCATCATCGAATGAAATATGCTGACATAACACCCCCTAGGGGTAATTTATACTTACAAATTGTATCTCTTGACAGCCCACTGTTGTGATGGTTTCGACAGCTTCTAGACTTCGTCTGCAGGGGCGGCTGTGTAGACGATTTGCTGTCATTTATCAGCTAAGTGTTCATTATATATAGTTATAATAAACACAGCAGGTAAGGCCAAAATCTCAATAGGGACACTTGTTGTTGTTACAGGTGTAACAGGTGGTTGCCCACTAGCTATAGTAGGTCTCTGTGACAGAGTTTTACGGCAGATAGCCTGTACTCCTGTCCACCTTAATTGTTGATCACTAAAAGTATCCAAAACATTTTTAATTTCATCCTCAGATGGATCTGATTCAAGAAATTTATTTTCATAATGTGTATAGTCTGAATTAATTATTTCCAGACGTTGTGTAAATAATTCAAACTTGACCTCAAGATCATCAAAATCTATGTTTGTATCTTGAGTTAATCCTAGACAGACTGAAATTAGATTTTCTAATTGTGTAATCTTAGTTTGTAAAGACTGAAACTGAGTTTTCAAACAAGCCATTTTAATGGTATACTGAAAATTCTAGCACCCCACTTAGAGTGTTTAAAAAACACTGTACTGCTATAAACAGCTGAGTTTTTGTTATGCTTAAGTCAGCAATAATCGAGTCAGACACTACTGACCCACTAAGCTTAACCTCAGGGTCAATGACTATGAAGGGTACAGGGTACATGTGTCTGGTGTTTATGGCTTGTTTGCTGTGTCAGCCTGCCCACGATGATTAATCGTAAATAACGATGTTATACACTTCATTCACTATACACTATAAATGTCACTGTATAACAGTAATCACACGTGAATATTACTTACACATATATAAATTTCACTGTTAATATATTGAAAGCTTACACTTTATATATAAGTTCCTTTAATATAACAGGTAGATCTATAAGAAACAAACTTTAACACAATCTTGTCTCTTAATTTCTGTCTATAAACATTATAAACCCTATGTGTATATATACACTCAGACAAACAACATCACTTGGGTGTTGTCTTAATCAGCAATTTCTCGAGATTGGAGCAGTTGATGGAGGGTGCAGGATACCATCCCCCGTCTTCTTGTTGGGTGAGTCACCCAGCTCCTGTTTTCGTTGGGTGAACGCTGGGTGAGCGCCCGTTTTCTTTTTGCTGCCCATTCTCTATGATTGAGTCTGGAGGGACTCATTTATACTGATTTATATTGTAAAACACTAGTTTCACAGCTTTTTTCGAAGGACCTTGGCTCATAGGTTATTTGTACACTGTAGTACAACATATTTGGACCACAGTGTGGTCTTTATCCGGTTTGAGCACGACCAAATTCTGTTGAGAATTTTGGCCTTACCTGCTGTGTTTATTATAACTATATATAATGAACACTTAGCTGATAAATGACAGCAATTCGTCTACACAGCCGCCCCTGCAGACGAGGTCTAGAAGGTGTCGAAACCATCACAACAGTGGGCTGTCAAGAGATACAATTTGTAAGTATAAATTACCCCTAGGGGGTGTTATGTCAGCATATTTCATTCGATGATGGCTGACGAAATACCTACTTGTTTGGACTCAAAAGTCCACACCTTATTGCCGATTATAGGTTGATTACAAACTCCTTGTGACTCAAGAACTGCGCAATCCCCCGATCTACAAGAAATTCGTAACATACCTTGCTCTTTGTAACGTGAGCTATGGTGTTCTCAACACCTTCGACAGGTATCGGTGACTTGATAGAAGCTGAAGTGTCCTTGGATGTCCACGTCTTCCATTGTCTAGGAAACGCACACTGGTACACTATGTTCCACAAGATTTGTCTTTATTGTTCACAATGTATCACAAGAGAAGCTGATCACACTTCTCTGAAGTGTTTGTGTTAGAGACACTTTGCTCACACTAACGCACAGATCAGTATCCTGGCGTCAGTGTCACTCTCCATAGAGTCAAAGATAGTCTGCCAGACGCCACAGCGCTCCATGCCGTCACTGCCCCCAGCACAAAAAAAAAAAAACGCTGACCTAGTACCTTGCATCCTTGTCACCTCCTCGATGAAGCAAAGCAGAATGTTTGTTTCTTGCTGTCTTAATCATAGACAACAATGTACACTATCTTTACTATGGTAATAAAGTGGGAGCAGGATTTTCCTTAATTGTCCTGCTAAAGTAAGAATGTATTGTCTCTTATAAAAATACACTTTGCAACACCGCTGCAAGGAGCAGAGGTCACTTGACTACGTCGCATAGCATCTGTGATCAATTACTCACTCTAGCAGTAAACAAGACGCTCGCCCCTTCTGAGTGGCTTGGCCACTCAGGGCTGAAAGGGGCTGAAGGGGCTGAAGGGGGCTGAAGGGGGCTGATACCCCCCTCCTGGAGAAAATTTCTCCACACTTCCCATCTCCAGGACTCAAGTCCGGCCTGCCGGTTTCCCTGAACCCCTTCATAAATGTTACTTTGCTCACACTCCAACAGCACGTCAAGTATTAAAAACCATTTGTTTTTAATATATATATATATATATATATATATATATATATATATATATATATATATATATATATATATGTATATATATATATATATATATATATATATATATATATATATATATATATATAGATATATAGATATGTATGTATGTCGTGCCGAATATGTAAAACTGGTCAATTAGCAAGAACTCATTTAAAATTAAGTCCTTTCTAAAATTTTCTCTTATACGTTTAAAGATGTATGTTTTTCATTAATGTTAATGTAAAAAATTTTAAATTTGCTCCAAAAGAATCTTAGAAAACTTACCTAACCTTATTATAACAAGAACAATTTATTTTAACCTAACCCAACTAAATATATTTTAGATTTGTTTACAGTAATTTAATACAAAACAAACACAGTGAAATATTTTTTTCGTTAGGTTCAAAATAATTTTGGCGAAATTATTGCATACACAAATTTTCACTTGTCCTATATGGCAAGATGAGCGTTGCTATTTAAGCCAAGCTCGCAAGTTCTGCCTATTCGGCACGACATGTATATATATATATATATATATATATATATATATATATATAGATATATATATATAAAAATATATATATATATATATATATATATATATATATATATATATATGCAAAACAACCACTCTGAAAGAATAGAGAAATTCCACGCGCTTTCGTGACTACTCACATTATCAAGGAACTATGTGAGTAGTCACGAAAGCGCTTGGAATTTCTCTATTCTTTCAGAGTGGTTGTTTTGCATATTCTGAAATCACCTGTTTACTGTGATCTTATTGCATATATATATATATATATATATATATATATATATATATATATATATATATATATATATATATATATATATATATATATATATATATATATATATATGTGTGTGTGTGTGTGTGTGTGTGTGTGTCTGTGTGTGTGTGTGTGTGTGTGTGTATTTCCATGGGGAAGTGGAACAGAATTCTTCCTCCGTAAGCTATACGTGTCGTAAGAGGCGACTAAAATGCCGGGAGGAAGGTGCTAGTAACCCCTTCTCCTGTATATATTACTAAATTTAAAAGGAGAAACTTTCGTTTTTCCTTTTGGGCCACCCTGCCTCGGTGGTCCACCCTTCCTCGGTGGGCCACCCTTCTTCGGTGGGCCACCCTTCCTCGGTGGGCCACCCTTCCTCGGTGGTCCACCCTTCCTCGGTGGTCCACCCTTCCTCGGTGGGCCACCCTTCCTCGGTGGGCCACCCTTCCTCGGTGGGCCACCCTTCCTCGGTGGTCCACCCTTCCTCGGTGGGCCACCCTTCCTCGGTGGGCCACCCTTCCTCGGTGGGCCACCCTTCCTCGGTGGTCCACCCTTCGTCGGTGGGCCACCCTTCCTCGGTGGGCCACCCTTCCTCTGTGGTCCACCCTTCCTCGGTGGGCCACCCTTCCTCGGTAGGCCACCCTTCCTCGGTGGGCCACCCTTCCTCGGTGGGCCACCCTTCCTCGGTGGGCCACCCTTCCTCGGTGGGCCACCCTTCCTCGGTGGGCCACCCTTCCTCGGTGGGCCACCCTTCCTCGGTGGGCCACCCCGTGTCGGTGGGCCACCCTGCCTCGGTGGGCCACCCTTCCTCGGTGGGCCACCCTTCCTCGGTGGGCCACCCCGTGTCGGTGGGCCACCCCGTGTCGGTGGGCCACCCTTCCTCGGTGGGCCACCCTTCCTCGGTGGGCCACCCCGTGTCGGTGGGCCACCCTGCCTCGGTGGGCCACCCTTCCTCGGTGGGCCACCCCGTGTCGGTGGGCCACCCTGCCTCGGTGGGCCACCCTTCCTCGGTGGGCCACCCCGTGTCGGTGGGCCACCCTGCCTCGGTGGGCCACCCTTCCTCGGTGGGCCACCCCGTGTCGGTGGGCCACCCTGCCTCGGTGGGCCCCCCTTCCTCGGTGGGCCACCCCGTGTCGGTGGGCCACCCTGCCTCGGTGGGCCGCCCTGCCTCGGTGGGCCACCCCGTGTCGGTGGGCCACCCTGCCTCGGTGGGCCACCCTTCCTCGGTGGGCCACCCCGTGTCGGTGGGCCACCCTGCCTCGGTGGGCCGCCCTGCCTCGGTGGGCCACCCCGTGTCGGTGGGCCACCCTGCCTCGGTGGGCCACCCTTCCTCGGTGGGCCACCCCGTGTCGGTGGGCCACCCTGCCTCGGTGGGCCCCCCTTCCTCGGTGGGCCACCCCGTGTCGGTGGGCCACCCTGCCTCGGTGGGCCGCCCTGCCTCGGTGGGCCACCCCACCTCGGTGGGATACGACCAGTGTCTTGTAAGAAAGAAATATATGTGTGTGTGTGTGTGTGTACTCACCTAACTGTGCTTGCAGGGGTCGATTCATAGCTCCTGGCCCCGCCTCTTCACTGGCCGCTCATTGATCACTCTCCCCGCACCATGAGCTTTATCATACCTCTGCTTAAAGCTATATATGGATCCCGCCTACACTATAGCGCTTCCCAAGCTACTCCACTTCCTGACTACTCTGTGACTGAAGAAATACTTCCTAACTTCCCTGTGATTCACCTGTGTCTTCAACTTCCAACTGTGTCCCCTTGTTGCTGTGTCCCATCTCTGGAACATCCTGTCTTTGTCCAGCTTGTCAATTCCTCTCAGTATTTTGTATGTCGTTATTATATCCCCCCTATCTCTCCTGTCCTCCAGTGTCGTCAGGTCGATTTCCCTTAACCTCTCCTCGTAGGACATACCTCTTAGCTCTGGGACTAGTCTTGTTGCAAGCCTTTGCACTTTCTCTAGTTTCTTTACGTGCTTGGCTAGGTGTGGGTTCCAAACTCGTTCTGCATACTCCAATATGGGCCTAACGTACACGGTGTACAGGGTCCTGAACGATTCCTTATTAAGATGTTGGAATACTGGTCTGAGGTTTGCTAGGCGCCCATATACTGCAGCAGTTATTTGGTTGATGTGCACTTCAGATGTGCCTGGTGTTATACTCACCCCAAGATCTTTTTCCTTGAGTGAGGTTTGTAGTCTCTGGCTCCCTAGACTGTACTCCGTCTGCGGTCTTCTTTGCCCTTCCCCAGTCTTCATGATTTTGCACCTGGTGGGGTTGAACTCCAGGAGCCAATTGCCGGACCAGGTCTACAGCCTGTCCAGATCCCTTTGTAGTTCTGCCTGGTCTTTGATCGAATGACTTCTTCTCATCAACTTCACATCATCTGCAAGCAGGTACACTTCGGAGTCTGTTCCTTCTATCATGTCGTTCACAAATACTAGAAACAGCACTGGTCCTAAGACTGACCCCTGTGGGACCCCGCTGGTCACAGGCGCCCACTCTGACACCTCGCCACGCACCCTGACTTGCTGCTGTCTTCCTGACAAGTATTCCCTGATCCATTGTAGTGCCTCCCCTGTTATCCCTGCTTGGTCCTCCAGTTTTTGCACTAATCTCTTCTGTCGAACTGTGTCAAACGCCTTCTTGTAGTCCAAGAAAATGCAATCCACCCACCCCTCTCTCTCTTGTCTTACTGCTGTCACCATGTCATAGAACTCCAGTAGGTTTGTGATACAGGATTTCTCGTCACTGAAACCATGTTGGCTTCTGTTGATGAGATCATTCCTTTCTAGGTGTTACACCACTCTTCTCCTGATAATCTTCTCCATGACTTTGCATACTATACATGTCAGTGACATTGGTCTGTAGCTTAGTGCTTCATGTCTGTCTCCTTTTTTAAAGATTGAGACTACATTTGCTGTCTTCCACGCCTTAGGCAAACTCCCTGTTTCGATAGACGTATTGAATATTGTTGTTAGGGGTACACATAGCGCCTCTGCTCCATCTCTCAGGACCCATGGAGATATGTTATCCAGCCCTATTGCCTTTGAGGTATCTAGCTCACTCAGAAGCCACTTCACTTCTTCCTCGGTTGTGTGTACCGTGTCCAGCACCTAGTGATGTGCCACACATCTCCGTCCCTCTGGAGCCCTTTCTGTCTCCTCTGTGAACACTTCTTTCAATTTCAAATCTTACCTTACTAATAGGTATCAGTATGTCACCATTAAAGACACAGCATCAACAACACAGCCACTTGATACTGGAGTTCCGCAGGGAAGTGTCCTTGGTCCCCTGCTCTTCCTCATATACATCAATGATCTTCCAAACGTATCTCGACACCTGAACCCCATTCTCTTTGCTGACGACACGACTTATGTCATCTCTCACCCTAATCTTGCAACCCTCAACACCATTGTTAATGAGGAGCTGATCAAAATATCGACTTGGATGACAGCCAATAAACTTACGCTTAACGTTGACAAAACCTACTACATTATGTTTGGTAGCAGAGCAGGAGATGCGCAAATTAACATTAAGATCGACAACACTCTAATTACCAGGCATAATGAGGGCAAATTCCTAGGCCTATACCTCGACAACAACCTGAACTGCAGCACCCATATCCAACACATAACCAAAAAAGTATCCAAAACGGTTGGGATCCTCTCCAAGATACGATACTACGTGCCGCAAACTGCCCTTCTCACACTATACCATTCACTTATATATCCATACCTCACCTATGTTATCTGTGCTTGGGGTTCAACTGCAGCAACACACCTAAAGCCAATAATAACCCAACAAAAAGCCGCAGTAAGAATAATCACTAAATCCCATCCCTGGCAACACACCCCCCCCCCCACTCTTCATAGATCTAAACTTACTCCCTGTTCAGTACATCCACACTTACTACTGTGCAATCTACATCTACAGGACCTTAAATTCCAATATTAACCTTGACCTAAAACGCTTTCTTGATAGTTGTGACAGAACCCACAGGCACAACACAAGACACAAACATCTCTATGACATTCCCCGTGTCCGACTAAACCTTTACAAAAATTCAATGTATGTCAAAGGCCCTAAAATCTGGAACACCCTACCTGAAAATTCCAAAACTGCAGACACATTCATCACCTTCAAAACTACCATCAGAAAACATCTTATCTCCCTTATACACCCTGTCAACTAATAATACGAATACCACCTGGTGGTTAACACTTACACTCACTCACCCATTTGACCATAAACAGAAATATCAATCTCAATCTCAAAATAATGAATCTTAACTAGTCAAAAGTTGGCCTGTGATACTCCAGTACTGAAACTATGTATAGTGCCAAAACAAAAGCATTCACATTGCTAAACTCACAACTAGTATTTAGTCACGTAGCCATAATACCAACTTATCTCATAATTCTGTAACATTTTAAACCTAAGATTTAATATAAGTCTGCCCGAAATGCCTAGCCATGCTAGGCGTTCTAGTGGTACACTCTGTAATTATTATTTTACTACATGTAAACCACACAATAACCAAATTCTGTAAACTCAGCATTGTAATACTTATAGAGAATAAAGTTTGAATTTGAATTTGAATTTGAATCTCTTGTTGAGTTCCTCACATACTTCACGGTCATTTCATGTTGTCTCTCCTCCTTCCTTCCTTAGCCTGATTACCTGGTCCTTGACTGTTGTTTTCCTCCTGATGTGGCTGTACAACAGTTTCGAGTCAGATTTGGCTTTCGCTTCTATGTCGTTTTCATATCGTCGTTGGGCCTCCCTTCTTACCTGTGCATGGAAATATAAACACATATGCAGTATAATGTGATCACATTATTCTGCATATGTGTTTATATTTCCATTGTGTTGGTAATTTATACCATTTATTTCCACCTTATCTGTGCATATTCGTTTCTGGCTCTACGACTGCTGTCTTTATTCTCCTGGGTCCTTTGCCTTCTATATTTCTTCCATTCACTAGCACACTTTGTTTTTGCCTCCTTGCACCTTTGGGTGAACCATGGGCTCATCCTGGCTTTTTCATTATTCCTGTTTCCCATGGGTACAAACCTCTCTTCAGCCTCCTTGCACATTGTTGCTACATATTCCATCATCTCATTAACTGGCTTCCCTGCCAGTTCTCTGTCCCACTGAACCTTATTCAGGAAGTTCCTCATTCCTGTGTAGTCCCCTTTCCTGTAGTTTGGTTTCATTTGTCCTGGCCTTCCTGCTTTCCCCTCCACTTGTAGCTCTACTGTGTATTCGAAGCTCAAAACCACATGATCGCTGGCCCCAAGGGGTCTTTCATATGTGATGTCCTCAATATGTGCACTGCTCAAGGTGAATACTAAGTCCAGTCTTGCTGGCTCTTCCTCTCCTCTCTCTCTTGTAGTGTCCCATACATGTTGGTACATGAAGTTTTCCAGTACCACCTCCATCATCTTAGCCCTCCATGTATCTTGGCCCTCATGTGGCTCCAAGTTCTCCCAGTCGATCTCCTTGTGGTTAAAGTCGCCCATGATCAGGAGCTTTGCACTACATGCATGAGCTCTTCTGGCCACTGCAGCCAGTGTGTCAACCATCGCTCTATTGCTCTCGTCATACTCATGCTCTGGTCTCCTGCTGTTCTGTGGTGGGTTATACATCACTGCAATTACCACCTTGGGACCTCCAGAGTGAAGTGTTCCCGCTATGTAATCACTTTCTTCTCCGCTGTCTCCTCTCTCCAGCTCATCAAAATTCCATCGGTGTTTGATCAGCAGTGCCACTACTCCACCCCCCCCTCCTGTTCCTTCTGTCTTTCCTCAGGATCTAGTATCCCATTGGAAAGATGGCATCTGTTATCATACCTGTAAGCTTGGTTTCTGTGAGTGCTATGATGTCCGGTAATGTCTCTTTGACTCTTTCGTGCCACTCCTCCCACTTGTTTGTTATTCCATCAGCATTTGTGTACCATACCTTCAGTTTCCTTTCCAATACTGTGGTTTGGGGGGCCTGTGGGGGTGGGAGACCTGGTAGCATACTGTGGGATTCTATGATTTGGGGTTGAGTGGAAGCTGTGGGTATGGATTGTAGTTTGTGTTGGGATGGTGTGATAGGTTGTGGGGTTCTGAGGATAGTTGTGTGTGTGCTTGCCCTTGCTTCTCTGTTCTGCTCTGACTGACCTCTGCTGGTTCCATCCTTGTGTCCTTTCCTATCTCCTTTCACTTTTTTGTCCTCTCCCTCAGCTGTTGTCTCTCTGTTTGTGTTCTGTCTCTGTCTAGGAACACCTTCTTGTACTCTTCCGAGTTTTTCAACCTTGGTTTCTCTTGGAGGATCCTGTTCCTCACTGTTTCTGTCCTGAGAATCAGCTTGATCGGTCGGTTTCTCCCCTTCACGTACCCCCCTATTCTCTGAAAATTTACAATCTCGTCCATGTCTTCTCCCCCTTTTTCCGTGATGATTTTCCCAATCTCCTTTCTTTCTTCCTGGCGTCTTTCAGTGTGTCTTTTCCTCTCTCTCTCGAAGCCCATGGATAAACACTGATTTTGCCCTTTCCTCCTCCCATTTCCTCTCCCTCTGTGACTCTGGTTCCTGTCTGTAAATGGTCATTTTCTCCCTTGATTTTTCCAGTGGGTCTTGGTAGCATGGTTGTGCCTCAGCATTCGACTTATCTCCCTCTCTATCTGCGCCCAGCTGCTCTTTCCTTTTACTCCCTGACCCTTCTTTGCACGCTGATATGACCTTAGCATAATTCATATCTCCTTCCTTCCTGTTCATCCTCTCAGCTTCATATGCTGTGTCTTCTCTGGTCACTGCCCCTGAGACTTGCTTCAGCCTGTTTACCTCAAACTCTAGGACCCTTACTCTGTCTACTGCAGTTTCGACTTGTGCCTCCCATTTCTTCGTCTCCTTCTCCAACCTCTTTTCCCATTTCGCAGAGAGCTCTTTCTCCATTTTTTCAGAAAGCTCTCCTAATTTTCTCTCCCATTCTTGCTTCATCCTTTTCCTCTGCTCCTCCATCCATTCCTCCCTACCAGTACCATTGTCATCTGATCCCTGATTCCTGCGAGTCCCAACCATTTTTTTTTTATTTTTTTTTTTATTTAGTGAAGGGGAGAAAGAGAAAGAGAGAAAGAGAGAGAGAGAGAGAGAGAGAGAGAGAGAGAGAGAGAGAGAGAGAGAGAGAGAGAGAGAGATAGAGAGAGAGAGAGAGAGAGAGAGGAAAGGTAGAAGGAGATAGAGGGGGAGAGTGAAAAGGAAAAGGGGGAGAGAGTGAGAGAAAGAGAGAAGGAGAGAAGGGATAGATAGGAGGAGGGGAGAGAGTGAGAAGGAAAAAGAGAGAGAGAGACAGAGAGAGAGAGAGAGAGAGAGAGAGAGAGAGAGAGAGAGAGAGAGAGAGAGAGAGAGAGAGAGAGAGAGAGAGAGAGGAAGAGAGAGGAAGAGAGAGAAGAAGAGAGAGAGAGAGGAAGAGAGAGAGAGAGGAAGAGAGAAAAAGAGGAAGAGAGAAAAAGAGGAAGAGAGGAAAAGAGAGAGGAAGAGAGAGAGAGAAAAGAAGAGAGAAAAAGAGAGAGGAAGAGAGAGAAAGGGAGAGAGAGGAAGAGAGAGAGAGAGAGGAAGAGAGAGAGGAATAGAGAGAGAGGAAGGGAGAGAAAGAGTAAGAGAGAGAGGAAGAGACAGAAAGAGTAAAAGAGAGA